>NW_016908798.1:176231-177837 GCF_001483705.2 Eufriesea mexicana | reverse complement strand
GGAACGATGGGACATATTGAAGACAACATCGATATATATGTATCGCAACGAGACTATAAGGCCGAAAAATGACGGTATAAAAATTTATTTACCAAAGTCAGCATGCCCATTTCTGACACACGAGATGGTCGCCTAGGTCCCACTGGTGAAGCTCAGGAAGTGCCTGCTCCGGCCCACGAGGTACCCCGACCGAACACCACCCGGCAAGGCCCTGAGACTTCGCAAGGTGCCGTTTTATATGAGACCCAGTCGGTTTCCGAAATCGGCCGAGCATTTTCTAATTTTGTCGATTTCTTTAATAATTAATTAAATGAATGTAAATGTACGATTCGGGCTATTTGCTATTATCAATATCTATTAGATACTAACAATTAATTCAAGAATTTATACGAAATTATTCACACCATTTACGTTTTGTATATTAAGGAATTCTCCTGTACACATCCTTATGTTAAGTTAACCGAACTACTTTTTATATGTATGTTTCTCAGTTTCAGCATATATATTCGCCGTCCCTTTAATACTGATCTTCATCCTAATATTGCTTTTGGGTGGTTTCTTCTTCAGAGAAGTGTAAGGAATGCTCTATTGTGAAGCAAATGCGCATCATATAATAAACATTTTATAAAAATCCAAGAATATTCGCATGAATAACGCTCGGACAGTTAATTCTCATGTCTGATAGCTGTTTATTAATATTTAGAAGCAATAGTAATTTTAATTAGAGGCATGGATTAACTAGGGATACTCTCATGCAACTTGTAGGACGGGAATGAACATCCTAATGTTCTTACTACTTGTTCCTGTATAAACGCTACTTTTTTTAAATCTGAGAATGGCAGAGCAACATAGACTACGCATTCGTCTTTGATAAAGTAAAATCTAAAAGAATTAACAAATGGTTATGACAGATTCAAAGGCAAGTTAAAATTTATCGGACAGTGTTACCCAGAGCTATCTATTCTCTTAACAAATTCATTTAATCAGTGGTACGAGAAATTTATAAATAAATCTTGTTTGATATTTACGTTCAATTCATTTTTACCACAAATTCATGCTTTGAACAATTTGTTATTAACAGTAGGCTAACTAATTCTTACATTCGTTGACCGCAAATGTATTTCGTTGCTTAATAAACAAGTAGCAAATGCTATTTACCTATAGTTAGTTTAAAATAGATGTAGCCCATTACCATAATTATCACCATAAAATTTTCATAGTTAGTCTTATTTGGAAGTAATGAAATATTCAATGGCAAGTACTTTCGGTCCCGATATAACGTTTACCTCTTACAACTTTAGAATCTGCATACAGCCATCCATAAATGTTTCGAATAAATTATGCACTCTGTCCATTTTCCACTCCCTAACTCATTCGATAAGTACTAGATACTTTACTTGCACAGTCAATATACAATATTTTTAAATATACGTTTCACATATACTTATACACAGCCAAAGGGCCAACTATCACCATCCTGCTTCGCTTCAATCTTACACCGAGAAGATTAATTGCCCAAATATCTATCTCCATACCGCATTTGTCAAAGATTAATTACCCCCTACAAATTCAACTTACAATGATCATAACAGAGGTCCTCCATAGT
>NW_016908798.1:6485-175292 GCF_001483705.2 Eufriesea mexicana | reverse complement strand
GTGTTGTAGATAAACTAAAGGATAGTGGGGATATGGAATTTATATGTTTGCCTAGGAATTTGGAATTGTTAACTAATTAAAGTACATTGTTGACATTGGAACTATCAACCTGTAACGTGTACCAAAATATCACATATACCGTTGTTGGCAATTAGCCATTTGCACTCTACGGTTTTTTGGCCAAAGAAGGATAGGAGTTCAAAGATTCTCCGTTACAACACCGAAGATAAATATAGGGGCTGGTATGAGGAAGCGTATGGTAATTATCAGGTAGTGTTACTTGATTTCAATACCTCGTACGCAGCTACATTTATTGGAATTTGGCATATTTATGAATATCTAGCTTCAAAGTTTTTCAAACGGCGGCCGAAGTGCGCCTCTCGAGCGAAAGGGATTAAATCGGTATAGTGAGATTAAAAGACCATACATATTTATGATCACGATCGAATAAGGATCGGTACTAATACAGGGATTGGACAGTGGTAATATGTATTGGCAACAGCAACATAAATATGTGAAAATGACATTAGAGTTGCGAATTATTCCTCGGCTTGCTGCAACGCTCAAAATATTATTGCAATCTAAAACCCTGTTCCAATTCGACACTTAACTTCATAGCCCGATAAAACGACAATTACCTTCGACTTCAACTAAAGGTTGTCATGACCATATAGGATCATACCACTGGTCCGACGCGTTACCCACGGATTCACCGACTGACCTTGGCTTTGTACATTCGACCATCGTTCTCCCGGTAACCTTCGAAAAGGTACGTGTAAATAATGGAAAATGCGCGATACTGCGTTTGCTTTGCAATAGGCAACTGCATTCTCTCGTTAATTGCGAAGACAGTGTACCGGAAGCAAGTCATTCTGGCCCCTTTGGTAGTTCCATTATTAATGTGCGCTTTATTGTTCTTGCAGTAGGTGAATTATTTATGGAGTCTGTAGAGAATTCGTGGGTGTTCTTGACGAAATATATCTGGCAATTCAGTTATAAATATAAATTCTTAGAAATGATTTATCTGGTCAGATTCAGCGAAGAATTAGGTAAAGTTTCATGAGGCACATTGGGTAATTTGGGTAGGAACATGAATTGAAACCAGAGATTTCTTTGGCGCAATGTATGGTGTTCGACAAGTATTGAGTACCATGGTAAATTCTGTCTTAGCTGATTAATTAGAAAATATGCATCGAGGATGTTAAATGGATTGTTAAATCCGTTTAACACGTTCACTATATAAGTTCCAAATTCGGGCAGCCCTGCGAAGCACGTAGTTTTCCACACGTGTGTGGCAGAGGGTATGATGTATAATGCATGTTCGCGTAAATGTATGATGATACTTGTGCCACTGAAGATCCAAGTTAATCAACCTTCATAGGTTAGAGATTGAAGGTGCGTGACGATGCTGTAGACAACATTTTCTAAAATCTATACAGGATTCATAGCAAAGGAATGCTGTAATTAAATTCGGTAAAGGTTAAAAGCGACTAGAAAAGTCTAAATCCAGGTGCAAGGATGGAATTGAAGCTCGAAGGACATGGTTCACAATTTTAATAAAGGGGTTGGTACGCGAAGACCAACGTTTGCAGGAATCGGCAATTCGTGTGATTTTTATTTTATCCGGCTTACCGCGATTGCCCTGAACGTAGTGAAAGAGTCTCGGTAAGCGTTATCGTCTATTGAAACAATGCAGAGGAATACTGACATCAATCGCAGTACGTCTCGTCCCTCTGAGTTAATAGATACTACGTAATTTCCGTGAAGCGTCAAGGATTGCGTTACTCACATCTCACGACGAATAGGTATTATGGAAATATGCTTAATGCAGCCTATTTTGCTAAGCGTCGTTGAAACGCGGTTTTTATATCGTTCGTGCCAACCCTTCCATTGCTGCAGGGTCGGCATCGCGTAGACTAAGGGTTCTAAAGGTATGACTAATATTAGGTTTGTAATTAATGTATGCACCTGAAAAATCAATACTGTGTATGATTAAACGCCTACTTAGTTCGAATAATGTAACTAATAACATTAAACTAATAATACTAGTATTTATTTAGTACCTTGGTTCCATTTCGCATAATAAGTTAAACTAGTACTATGGATCACAAATTTTCATTTCATAAACTGTAAGTAACTTTTAAAACAATAGTTGATACGTATCTTCGTAGTTTACTGTACATTGGTATAATTTCTGTTCGCTTTATATCTTCGAAGCTTAAGATGACATTGAATATTTCCAATAGATAGCAAATGTCGTAAACTTTGAACGTAGCATTTAGCTTGGCATGGTTTTCCTAAAATTCCTATTTGGATAGCGATACCAGCTACCTGGACTCACAACGTGGAGGCGGCCGCGCATCGAAACACTACATGCGCACTAGTGGCGAGGCCTGCATGCGACATCTGATACAAAGGCATCCAATCTAACTTGGAGCGACAGAAGTTACAGTGTAGCTTCTGACACCTTACTTTATTTTGTGTCTTACAAAAAGGGTTTCGGATTGGTACATTAAAACGTATTCTACACTGACGCAACGCTAATATACTACACTACAACAGACTCTAATATACCTGAGATCCCAAGAACTTGGGGAATCATGTATGAAAGACGCGAATACAGAAATGCTATGTTACAATCGCTCAACGAGTGCGCCGTTATTGATATGACTGGCCAGAATACGAAACGTAACCCTGCGTACAAGACGATCCAACGCGAGTATCACGACCGGGCCCAGCCGACCACAGCCACTGCCGACCTTGCCACGACTTGGCGGTGAATCAATGTAGTCCCTGTACCAATGAAATTCCCAGAGCCGCTACGAGTGTGCAGTGACGCCTGGCAGCCGGACAGACATTAACGGACCCTGCCCCAAGCGGTAGAAATTGATCATCCCATATGTTATGACCGAAGACAAATGCCGGACCAACTACAGGCCTATACCCTGGAAGCGTACGACTAGGCCTGCGGGAAATTCGCATTGACACCAGAAGGAGCAGTGACGCGAAGGCCATCCTGGGACCCGATGCATGATGAGATTGACCGTGGCTTAAATGAGCCCCGTAGACGATTCGTGACGATGACTTGCGATCCATGGTGTTACCGAGTACACGGAAGAATGTCGCGTTTCCTAGTTAGTACTTAAGGACGATCGCGATTATCTGGAGTACAATTACGATCTGTTTGGTAAACGGGAGGGGTAACAGGGAAAGAATATTGTATAGATGAATCGCTCCAAGTTATGTAACTAATCTTTCTACATATATCGCGAGCGTGATTCTTAGTCAAGTAATCGGTCATAAAACTATTTATGACGACTTAGTTCTAAACGCAATTATCCCTCGTCGTGCATCAATGTCTTCTATCTTGTAACTAAACTCGATGTCCTGCGCAGTCTTCCAGACTAACTCATGAGATACCTGATAGCTGAAAGGAGAATATATTTGTTTAAATATAACCCAAAAGCGAACTCATTAGTTATACGAAAGAAAATAGAAGCGAGATCGATAAAAACCGTAAACCTTAACTAAGTGGAAGGAATCATCCATCGATGAGACAGAAATAGCTCATCGATGAAGTAAAATCGAATTCGAGATGACAAACCAAAGATGAAAGAATTCGGAAATAGGAATAGGTGGGATCTGAAATAAAACAAGTATGGGAGGGGGTGTGATGTACATGTGGATTCGTCAATGGCTGTCGATGAGCCAGAAGATTTTTACAATGACCGTCATCCACCTCCACCTCACCATCACTCCACCGCAATGCTACCTCCCCTCACTCCACCGACGAAATATTCCTAATCTCAGAAGTTACTATGTAGATGTAATGACAACAACCGAGCTCGAGCTCAAAACGGCGCATTCAGGTTGTAAACCTATGAAGTAAATATGCAGATTAGTCCTACGAAGGAACTGAATAGAAAGAGGAACGATGGGACATATTGAAGAAAACATCGATATATCTGTATAGCAACGAGACTATAAGGCCGAAAAATGACGGTATAAAAATTTATTTACCAAAGTCAGCATGCCCATTTCTGACACACGAGATGGTCGCCTAGGTCCCACTGGTGAAGCTCAGGAAGTGCCTGCTCCGGCCCACGAGGTACCCCGACCGAACACCACCCGGCAAGGCCCTGAGACTTCGCAAGGTGCCGTTTTATATGAGACCCAGTCGGTTTCCGAAATCGGCCGATCATTTTCTAATTTTGTCGATTTCTTTAATAATTAATTAAATGAATGTAAATGTACGATTCGGGCTATTTGCTATTATCAATATCTATTAGATACTAACAATTAATTCAAGAATTTATACGAAATTATTCACACCATTTACGTTTTGTATATTAAGGAATTCTCCTGTACACATCCTTATGTTAAGTTAACCGAACTACTTTTTATATGTATGTTTCTCAGTTTCAGCATATATATTCGCCGTCCCTTTAATACTGATCTTCATCCTAATATTGCTTTTGGGTGGTTTCTTCTTCAGAGAAGTGTAAGGAATGCTCTATTGTGAAGCAAATGCGCATCATATAATAAACATTTTATAAAAATCCAAGAATATTCGCATGAATAACGCTCGGACAGTTAATTCTCATGTCTGATAGCTGTTTATTAATATTTAGAAGCAATAGTAATTTTAATTAGAGGCATGGATAAACTAGGGATACTCTCTTCCAACTTGTAGGACGGGAATGAACATCCTAATGTTCTTACTACTTGTTCCTGTATAAACGCTACTTTTTTTAAATCTGAGAATGGCAGAGCAACATAGACTACGCATTCGTCTTTGATAAAGTAAAATCTAAAAGAATTAACAAATGGTTATGACAGATTCAAAGGCAAGTTAAAATTTATCGGACAGTGTTACCCAGAGCTATCTATTCTCTTAACAAATTCATTTAATCAGTGGTACGAGAAATTTATAAATAAATCTTGTTTGATATTTACGTTCAATTCATTTTTACCACAAATTCATGCTTTGAACAATTTGTTATTAACAGTAGGCTAACTAATTCTTACATTCGTTGACCGCAAATGTATTTGGTTGCTTAATAAATAAGTAGCAAATGCTATTTACCTATAGTTAGTTTAAAATAGATGTAGCCCATTACCATAATTATCATCATAAAATTTTCATAGTTAGTCTTATCTGGAAGTAATGAAATATTCAATGGCAAGTACTTTCGGTCCCGATATAACGTTTACCTCTTACAACTTTAGAATCTGCATACAGCCATCCATAAATGTTTCGAATAAATTATGCACTCTGTCCATTTTCCACTCCCTAACTCATTCGATAAGTACTAGATACTTTACTTGCACAGTCAATATACAATATTTTTAAATATACGTTTCACATATACTTATACACAGCCAAAGGGCCAACTATCACCATCCTGCTTCGCTTCAATCTTACACCGAGAAGATTAATTGCCCAAATATCTATCTCCATACCGCATTTGTCAAAGATTAATTACCCCCTATAAATTCAACTTACAATGATCATAACAGAGGTCCTCCATAGTGTTCATTATGTTTTCACAGTTACGCACTGTGTGGTAAGAAAGGGATGTAGCTCTTTCAGCGAGAGTAGAACATGAGTTGGTATTCTTCATCTGTTTCATTAAAAAATTACGAAACATGTACCTTTAATGTACACCATACTTCACCGTGACTTCTTTCCCCATGGTTAGTGCTTTACACGTTACACGAGTGCACTTCTCTCTCGCATCGCGTGCAACTCTTGGTATCTCCAATATTCTAGCTCACTTTATAACAGACGAATACGACAATATTCGTAATACATATAATTCTTGTTCCGGTAAAAGGCGTTGCTAAAAATCTGCGTTTAAATTGTATTCTAATTCTCACTCTTTTGTTTCGATCCTTCCGCATCAGTACAATGCACGTTTCAAAATTTTTAATTTAGCTCTTCGCATAAAATTACAAAACGAGATTAAATTGCTAATATTACGAAACATAGATGTTAATGAATATCAGTTATAAATAGTTTAGTCTTGCTTGAGCAGATAGCATTGCCTTTAGTGCTAAGTTAAGAAAATGAACTTTAATAGAATATAAACTATTAAGTTAGACTTAAATGAATAAGTTATTTAAGGCAATAAATCGTGAATCGAATACGGGAAATTTGCGACATAAGCGAATTGAAACAAATCGATAGGAGAATGCGTGTTATTAATGTATCTTATTTGTCAAGCATAGGAAATCCGATGAATAGTAAACGATACGCAGGCGTACCTTCGGTGTGAAATTTGTAATGTAAAACACACGCTGATGTTACGCCTCAGGTTCTTCGGCATGTAGCGTCCACCAAGAAACTCCAAACCCCATCAATGTAACATGACTTGGCGAACACTCCGCTTAAAGTGAACATGCACTGACTTCCAGCAATTCCCTATCTCCATCCCTTCACGCGATACCATTTCCATATCACCAACTCCTTGTGCAATATCAAGGCGAAAAATTCTTCTGAACGAACAGACAAGAACTTCTTAATTTAAACTAAAGTCACTACCCATTAATTTTAAATATTTGCTATTAAAAGGTGTATAGGTTAAGGAACTTTTGTCATTTATTGATGCATCGTTACAGAGATTGCTGTTTCTTTTGTGATGTCTAGAAGTTCCAACTTCAATCTGGAAACAATTGGTCTCCCTTATCACAAGACAAAAATAGAAATTTCAGAAATTCTTTGTGACCAATTTTTGGAAAAGTGTGGGAAGGGGACAATAATATACTATAGTGTAGAACAGAAGTAGATACTTTGAAAGATTTGACATGGAGGGCACACGTTTCATTCATATTCCTTAAGGAAGAAATGGTCAAATATTGTGCAATGTAATTCATTAGTCTTTATCCGTTGAGGAAATGAACTACGAATTAGAAAGGTGTCTTCAAGATAAAAGTTAGAAATAATCACGAATACTGGTTAATGGCGAATGTGTATGAACGTTGAGAAACGAATGAACTAATATTTTCGATCTTATCCCACAAAGTAGTTATCTTCGTTAGGTACCGTTGGATATCATACGTGCCAAAATTCTTTATCCTTAATGTTGAACAACGACGAATTTTAAATCAGCCGCATAGAACAGTAATATCGATATTAAGAAGTTTAATTCAAAACCTCGTCTCCTCGTACCAGTACTCCATTTTGACAAATCCGTTTTAACTTCATTGATTATCCTCGATTCTGAATTTTTTCCTCTAAAAAGACTGTCCTTTTTCCGATTCGTTACAATATTCCTCATAATAAATTTTGTATAATGACGAATTTTAAATTAGTCGCATATGGCATTGTAAATTCAGTATTAAAATGAATAATTCAAAATTTCTCCCAGAAGAAACGAGTTCCCTTTCGTCACCTTGCATTCCATATTAACTTCTCAAGTATCAGTTTATCGATTACTCTCGTTTCACAATTTTTTTCCCATAGAAGGACAGTACTCCTTACCCTTTATGTGTAATAATGTCGAATTTTGTACCAGCCATATCTAGGATAGTGTAGGATACCATTCCAGGAAAAAGACACGAATCGGCGATTACCAACAGAAGCAACGTATTAACCGGTCAATATTTTCTAGAAGCAAATGGAAAAGTTATGTTGGCTAACAAAATTATGTCCCGTGCTCCCTATGGCGATGAGAAACGTAGGTTGGGGAAAGAATAAAGCATGGCCCTCGTTGACAAAGGCATTGTCCTTAGAAATAAATTGTGACCGGCACGAGCGTAAGTCGCTTGCTGTTCGGAAGAGAGTTAAATTATAGTGCGTCTTTGTAAGTTTTCGTTTCGTTACCTTGGTGCCCTCTCCTTCATTAACATGGTTTTATAAATTTCGAGATGTTGTTATGCTGTTATGGTTGTTACGTCAATTTCTGGTGGCTCAACGCCAGTTTCGGCCATCCCACAATTTAGCGATTTAGTAATTTAGTGGTTTAAAAATTAAGTAATTTCATCACTATGGATATTAATGCCAAGTGTTGGAAGTATGTACTGAATCAAAGCACCGAAAGGTTGAATATATCACAGTATTAGAAGAGAAATCGTGATATTAAGTAACACGAAATCTTCAATCAAATGTTTGTGAATAGACACTTAGTCTATTGTAGATTTAGCATTGAACGGAGCTATTTTTCATTCGTATAGACATAAGAATTGGGAGGAAATAAATTTTTCTTTTATTTATGATTATGTAGCATCATGTGTGATAATAAAATATCTTGGAAGATAAATGGGGAAATGGAAATGTTAAATTTGATATGGAAGAGTCACCAACTTTTACTTCTTACATATTCTTTCGGTATGGTTTGGAAAATCTATGGTAGGTTACAAATAATTCACCTTACATCCTTATCTTCCCACTATTTGTTATAACCTCTCTTGTAATAGAAGTTTAATTGAAGTACCGTTAATTAGGGCATTGTTATATTCTGATGCTCGTTTAGTAATTAATACAATTTTATTATGAAAATTTCGAAACCTCCCATTTTTCATTTTAATTTTCTTATAGAACTGCGTAATTTTTCACGCTTTTATACAAATAGGAAGTTTAGAAACCAGTAAAGACAATTTAGAGAGCAGAAAGCTTGTTAACTATACCTTATTGTAAATGTACATAAAGCTGCACACAAATATCGTATATATGAATAATATCATTACATAGTTCTGTCTGAATGAAATTCAAAGTTAACAATTCCAGAAAAAATTATTGTGACTGGTCGCTCCAATTATTTGTATAAACATTAAAATCATGCTGTACCAAATACAGTAGCTAGTAATAATTTTAATAGTAACACTTCCCGAGAGACTGCCACTTGTTTCAGAATATCAAAGCCGACGAACTTTCAAAATCCACGAAACGAAGTGGGCATGCATGTTCTAGGCAATAAGCGTTGCAGCAGAAGGCTCTTATTAATGGTTCCGTCGAACTCGGCTCGAACGTATTCATTTGCAGCGGCCGAACGTATTCCTGCCACACATATTTCTTCAAATCACGCATCCATTCGCGAGTTTTTTGCCACGATGAGAGGAATTAATAGTAGACACAACGCTTCGTTTGAGAATTGTTGGAAGGAGTCGACGGATTTTGCGATGTTTAAAGGCCGCCTTGTCGTAGGGTGGAACACGTTCGTCGGAAACCATGCTGCCCGCAAGCATGCATAAGGTAATAGGGCCAAATAATTAGAACAACGCTATTATGGAGCACCGTGACACATGTCTAGTCGACGGCTCGCCGCGTATATATTAGGCTTGCCGTCTACAATCGGAAAGTACCCGTTCGTTAGCGTCCGCAATGCGTTCTACCGTTACGATATTATTATATTCCGGCGTCGTAAACACGGTACTTGCAACGAGTGCCTTTTTATAGGGATAACTGAATGTCTAGCAACTTGCTTGTCCGTTCCACGACTTTCCATATGCATGCAACCATGTGCAAACGTGGATCTACGCTACCATAGCCTTTGAGCAGTTATACCTTTGGGAGGAGGGATACGAGAATATCACATGTGTGCTCTGTATAAAGTGTAAAGCCGTACTCTTGCGTCCTTCGACCGAATTTTCCCTTGAACATTTTTGTGGTGGAAGGCCGAGATGGGTTTTCGGTGAAAAGATTGGGGAAGTCTCAGGAATCCTGTTTCTTTTAGAAATATATGCATGGGCTCCAAATTGCGGGAAATTAGACAACTGTAGAAGCCCCAAGGCATATAGTATACGATTTTTGAGCGCTAGGTAATATTATCCGAAAAAATTGTTCCATTAGGCCGTGAACTTGTGTGCTATTGCTTTAAATACCTATAGAATTTTTCTTGTCCTCATTCAGTATGACTTGTGCTTGTTAATGGAATTGCATAAAGTGTATAATCTACCACATGAATTTTTTGATTGATACCATGTCGCAGGTATACCCTTCATTGAGTCTGAAATTAATTGGAGACGAAAAATTGCCCATTAACTTTCATGGTGTGACTTTAGCGGTTTCATATACAACAATTGAACGTAATGCAAAAATGATATACTCTTATTGAAACAAACAGTGTTCCAATTTTTACAAATTTTCAGCCGGAAACCTTCGATATCTTCTACAGTAAAACAGTGTCAATAAAAATTCAGTCCCGGTATGCGAAAGCAAGGCTCACGAAAGTATGCGAACGGTATTCATGGTAGCGTGTGGCACTAACCGCTTACACTATGATGTCGAGTCGATACGCAGGCGTACCTTCGGTGTGAAATTTATAATGCAAAACACAAGCTGATGTTACGCCTCAGGTTCTTCGGCATGTAGCGTCCACCAGGAAACTCCAAACCCCATCAATGTAACATGACTTGGCGAACACTCCGCTTAAAGTGAACATGCACTGACTTCCAGCAATGCCCTATCTCCATCCCTTCACGCGATACTATTTCCATATCACCAACTCCTTGTGCAATATCAAGGCGAAAAATTCTTATGAACGAACAGACAAGAACTTCTTAATTTAAATTAAAGTCACTACCCATTAATTTTAAATATTTGGTATTAAAAGGTGTATAGATTAAGGAATTTTTTTCATTTATTGATGCATCGTTACAGGGATTGCTCTTTCTTTTGTGATGTCTAGAAGTTCCAACTTCAATCTGGAAACAATTGGTCCCCCTTATCACAAGAAAGAAATAGAAATTTCAGAAATCCTTTGAGACAAATTTTTGGAAACTGTGGGAAGGGGACAATAATATACTATTGTGTAGAACAGAAGTAGATACCTTGAAAGATTTGACATGGAGGGCACACGTTTCATTCATATTCCTCAGGGAAGAAATGGTCAAATATTGTGCAATGATATTCAATAGTCTTTATCCGTTAAGGAAATGAACTACGAATCAGAAAGGTGTCTTCAAGATAAAAGTTAGAAAGAATCACGAATACTGGTTAATGGCGAAAGTGTATAAACGTTGAGAAACAAATGAACAAATATTTTCGATCTTCTCCCACAAAGTAGTTATCTTCGTTAGGTACCGTTGGATATCATACGTGCCAAAGTTCTTTGTCCTTAATGTTGAACAACCACGAATTTTAAATCAGTCGCTTAGAACAGTAATATCGATATTAAGAAGTTTAATTCAAAACCTCGTCTCCTCGTACCAGTACTCCATTTTAACAAATCCGTTTTAACTTCTTTGATTACCCTCGATTCTGAATTTTTTCCTATAAAAAGACTGTCCTTTTTCCGATTCGTTACAATATTCCTCATAATAAACTTTTTATAATGACGAATTTTAAATTAGTCGCATATGGCATTGTAAATTCAGTATTAAAAAGAATAATTCAAAATTTCTCCCAGAAGAAACGAGTTCCCTTTCGTTACCTTGCATTCCATATCAACTTCTCAATTATCAATTTATGGATTACTCTCGTTTCACAATTTTTTCCCCATAAAAGGACAGTACTTCTTACCCTTTATGTGTAATAATGTCGAATTATGTACCTGCCATATCTAGGATAGTGTAGGATACCATTTCAGGAAAAAACCACGAATCTGCGATTGCCAACAGAAGCAACGTATTAACCGGTCAATATTTTCTAGAAGCAAATGGAAAAGTTATGTTGGGTAACAAGATTATGTTCCGTGCTCCCTATGGCGATGAGAAACGTAGGTTGGGGAAAGAATAAAGCATGGCCCTCGTTGACAAAGGCATTGTCCTTAGAAATAAATTGTGACCGGCACGAGCGTAAGTCGCTTGCTGTTCGGAAGAGAGTTAAATTATAGTGCGTCTTTGTAAGTTTTCGTTTCGTTACCTTGGTGCCCTCTCCTTCATTAACATGGTTTTATAAATTTCGAGATGTTGTTATGCTGTTATGGTTGTTACGTCAATTTCTGGTGGCTCAACGCCAGTTTCGGCCATCCCACAATTTAGCGATTTAGTAATTTAGTGGTTTAAAAATTAAGTAATTTCATCACTATGGATATTAATGCCAAGTGTTGGAAGTATGTACTGAATCAAAGCACCGAAAGGTTGAATATATCACAGTATTAGAAGAGAAATCGTGATATTAAGTAACACGAAATCTTCAATCAAATGTTTGTGAATAGACACTTAGTCTATTGTAGATTTAGCATTGAACGGAGCTATTTTTCATTCGTATAGACATAAGAATTGGGAGGAAATAAATTTTTCTTTTATTTATGATTATGTAGCATCATGTGTGATAATAAAATATCTTGGAAGATAAATGGGGAAATGGAAATGTTAAATTTGATATGGAAGAGTCACCAACTTTTACTTCTTACATATTCTTTCGGTATGGTTTGGAAAATCTATGGTAGGTTACAAATAATTCACCTTACATCCTTATCTTCCCACTATTTGTTATAACCTCTCTTGTAATAGAAGTTTAATTGAAGTACCGTTAATTAGGGCATTGTTATATTCTGATGCTCGTTTAGTAATTAATACAATTTTATTATGAAAATTTCGAAACCTCCCATTTTTCATTTTAATTTTCTTATAGAACTGCGTAATTTTTCACGCTTTTATACAAATAGGAAGTTTAGAAACCAGTAAAGACAATTTAGAGAGCAGAAAGCTTGTTAACTATACCTTATTGTAAATGTACATAAAGCTGCACACAAATATCGTATATATGAATAATATCATTACATAGTTCTGTCTGAATGAAATTCAAAGTTAACAATTCCAGAAAAAATTATTGTGACTGGTCGCTCCAATTATTTGTATAAACATTAAAATCATGCTGTACCAAATACAGTAGCTAGTAATAATTTTAATAGTAACACTTCCCGAGAGACTGCCACTTGTTTCAGAATATCAAAGCCGACGAACTTTCAAAATCCACGAAACGAAGTGGGCATGCATGTTCTAGGCAATAAGCGTTGCAGCAGAAGGCTCTTATTAATGGTTCCGTCGAACTCGGCTCGAACGTATTCATTTGCAGCGGCCGAACGTATTCCTGCCACACATATTTCTTCAAATCACGCATCCATTCGCGAGTTTTTTGCCACGATGAGAGGAATTAATAGTAGACACAACGCTTCGTTTGAGAATTGTTGGAAGGAGTCGACGGATTTTGCGATGTTTAAAGGCCGCCTTGTCGTAGGGTGGAACACGTTCGTCGGAAACCATGCTGCCCGCAAGCATGCATAAGGTAATAGGGCCAAATAATTAGAACAACGCTATTATGGAGCACCGTGACACATGTCTAGTCGACGGCTCGCCGCGTATATATTAGGCTTGCCGTCTACAATCGGAAAGTACCCGTTCGTTAGCGTCCGCAATGCGTTCTACCGTTACGATATTATTATATTCCGGCGTCGTAAACACGGTACTTGCAACGAGTGCCTTTTTATAGGGATAACTGAATGTCTAGCAACTTGCTTGTCCGTTCCACGACTTTCCATATGCATGCAACCATGTGCAAACGTGGATCTACGCTACCATAGCCTTTGAGCAGTTATACCTTTGGGAGGAGGGATACGAGAATATCACATGTGTGCTCTGTATAAAGTGTAAAGCCGTACTCTTGCGTCCTTCGACCGAATTTTCCCTTGAACATTTTTGTGGTGGAAGGCCGAGATGGGTTTTCGGTGAAAAGATTGGGGAAGTCTCAGGAATCCTGTTTCTTTTAGAAATATATGCATGGGCTCCAAATTGCGGGAAATTAGACAACTGTAGAAGCCCCAAGGCATATAGTATACGATTTTTGAGCGCTAGGTAATATTATCCGAAAAAATTGTTCCATTAGGCCGTGAACTTGTGTGCTATTGCTTTAAATACCTATAGAATTTTTCTTGTCCTCATTCAGTATGACTTGTGCTTGTTAATGGAATTGCATAAAGTGTATAATCTACCACATGAATTTTTTGATTGGTACCATGTCGCAGGTATACCCTTCATTGAGTCTGAAATTAATTGGAGACGAAAAATTGCCCATTAACTTTCATGGTGTGACTTTAGCGGTTTCATATACAACAATTGAACGTAATGCAAAAATGATATACTCTTATTGAAACAAACAGTGTTCCAATTTTTACAAATTTTCAGCCGGAAACCTTCGATATCTTCTACAGTAAAACAGTGTCAATAAAAATTCAGTCCCGGTATGCGAAAGCAAGGCTCACGAAAGTATGCGAACGGTATTCATGGTAGCGTGTGGCACTAACCGCTTACACTATGATGTCGAGCCTACATCTTCCCATACTGAATCCCATGAATATCAGTAGCACTCGCATTAGGTTGAAATTACGTGGAACGTAGACTAACGCGAGCGAAATTTGAATATACACAAAAATTGACATGATTTTATTTAGAATATGATGGGTATGTAAGTTGCCAATTAGAGTACAGTAACAACATCATTCTCAGTTTCTCGTAAATATATCATGGTGTAAGGACTTAAGAGAGTACTAGTAGAAAATTAGCATCAATTCGTACATTAAACCTGCCAAATTTCAAATCCAAATCCATTTCCAAACCTTTGACTTGAAATTCCCCATTGAAGCGATAATTGTTTTTCCCACATGATTGCGTGATATTGCGCTCAATATAAGTTAAACTAATTTTCCTACATTTTTTGGAACTCCTCTTTCCTTTTCTCACTCGTGGGTCTACGAACCTGTGTCAGGTTAAGCGTTAAATATGAAACGACGATGCGTGGAATGCCGGGATGAAGTAATGTCACGCGTTAATTAGTACCTGATACCTCGTACTCCGCTTTGAGGAATTTCGTCCAGCTTTCAGCGGGAAACCTTCTAACCGCAATTTTTCGGCAGCGATTGCATCACCGAGGGCAAAGCGTTGAATATGCACTCTGTCAATGAAACTCGTTCCACGGTCTAATTCCAATCCCTCCGCGACTACTTGCCAGGATACGCGCTAACTGGCGAGAAACGGATGTAAGTAACGCGAGTTTCCGGCTTTCCCGACGACAATGTATAATATTAGCGGCTTCATGCTGCCAGCATTTCAACATTCTCCTGCCAAGCGTGCGCGTGAACGAAGATAAACTGCTTGGCGTGTTCTACTCGAAAGCATTTGGCAATCGCTCCAGACGGAAAGCAAGAAGCCGAACAGATACTCCAACGGGCAGGAGCACCAGAACTGGCTACAGATTCGATATCGGGGAGCCATCTGTATGATCTTCCTTGCAATAAATATTCTACCGGCGATCTCTCCCTTGATACACTTGGAAGCATTTTGCATTCATTTCCGTCTCATAATGCAGGGTTATTTGTTATGGGAAGGTTTGGTTACACACATGGCTTGGATTTATTGCTGGTTTCGCAATTCTCCGTAATCTCGCTATATGCATTGAAGTGTCATGCAAATCGTAATTTTGGTTAATGATGGCTGGTGGATTGAACTTCCTGTTCAAGTTGTTATTTAAAAGTATTTTAATTATTCACAGTGAATAACTTGGAACGTTGTTTAACTAGAGAGTTTAATATGTTTTGGTCGGCGGCATGATTTATTGCTCAATATCGTAGCCTTTATTAATGTCTAGTTTATTTATTTATTGCTTTAGCTATACGGGATTAACAGACCTGAAAAGTTGCAAGGATATTATTACAGTGAGGCACAATGTTAACGGTAAGAAAGGAAAATAAAAATAAAACAAGGAAATAAATATAAAAATAAAAGCATGCGTATGTACAAGGAGACGAGATGTGTATAAGCATAAGAAAAAAAGAATTTTCCGCTGAGAGGTGCGACATAACAGATGTTTTGCGGTGTGAAGTAACTGGCTGAATAGATATAAGGTAGAATAGGTATTATTAACGTTAGTAATGATTGCACTTATGTCTTAGAAGTATGCAAAATCAGATTTATGCTTTTGTAAATGATGATGGTAGTATAGCCTTGAATAAAAAGTTGGAATATTGATTGAGAATTTCTTCAATATATCAGAATAATTTACGTGGTTATTGAGAACTTTATAATCAAAGAGGGTACCAGAGATTTCCCTCGTTCGTTCTAACGTTGCTAGAATGTGTGGTGATTGTATGAATTCTTAGGTATTACACGAAACTAACTTGGGCGGCCCAATATGTCGTGAAGCTGAACGCAATAACATGTATCCTAATATTCCTAAAGAGCTTGTATGCAATTTACGGTAAGGTGCCCATATTCTCAGAATTACTTGTTAGGTACTTTGGAGTACTGCTAAATCCGTTGCATTGGTATATGTTGTTAAATAAATTGTATTGACTTGTGTATTCTCATCCAATGCTTTGTTATACTGAACTAGATAGCCTAGACGTATTCCATCCATTCCTTTAAATAGTGTTATACTGCCATTCGGAACATAGCTATTCTTTCCCTGAGAATTATACATTATTGAAAAAGTTTTTCAATTTTCGCTCGGAGTTGATAATAATTATAAGATTTTAAGAAGTTCTACGTGTTCAGGGACCTACCGGAAGCGTTAGGAAGCATACATTATCAAAAGCAAACATAGAAATTGAAAGCTATCCAATGTTACCTTATTTCTACATGTCCCTATAATATATAAATTTTGAAACGCAACTGTCTGTATTATGTCACTATAGTATAGTCCAAACTCGATAGATACCCATTCGCATAATACCTAAACGATGTACATAGATACAAAGATATATATAAACAAAGCAAATTTATTTTCCAAGTTTTCCATAGAATTCAAATCTTAATGCGGACCCATTTAATGACGAATGTCCATTTATTTCTAACAGTATTTAATGGAACTTATAATTATTCATTGATTAGTTACTTTCCGCTAGCGTCACCACGAACGAAAAGGGATTTTCCACTTTAAATTACGTTTCTCTATACGAAATTCAGAGGGAGTTGGCAATAACGAAGTATGGGATTGTTAGCAGATACCTCGCTCAGTTCAGTTCGTATCACGGTTAATCCCAGTTTATTCCATTTGATTTAAATTATCGTAATTGAACAGAATTTCCCAGCATTTTATGAAAGTTATTGAATATTTATGAAAAAATGTATGCGTATGCAAGATGAAAATATGAATGTCCCGCAAGAGAGCGTTTCGAAATGCATTACTCCGCTTGGATATATATGACAATTATGCTGGTTGTTCGAATTGAATGAAATTGGGTGCCCCGTCTACATAAAAATTGTCGGGAATTTCCCAGCAGAAATTCGATTTAAACAATATGTTACTGAAACCTTAATTGGAATGCTTGTACACAAAATGTTTGTGGCTCACGAAGTGAATAGCATCATTGAACAGAATTGAAGCGAAGCTTAAATACTGTATGCTTAAAAAAATATTACAAAAAAACTAATACTGGTATCGTTAAAATTTCTGGAGGTAATGGCTAAAACAATAAAGGGAGGTGAAAAATGTTTCTTCCGGTGCTCATATAAGCACTTCAAAAATGTTATGAAATGCAGTTCATTAAGAAAATATATGGTTTTGTTTTAACGTGCGCAAACTTGGAATAACCTAGAAATATTACCGAAAACTTGTAATATGGGTCACATTTTGAAGTAGGTTACAGCTAATTGAGAGGTGATTTGACGACGAGGGCTATGATAAAATTACAGAAACAGAATTTGTAACGAATATTCCCAAAACGCAGCAATATAGAAACATTGGGAATGGTAAAGGATATACGTATGCAAAACATACCAACCGATAAATTGCAGTCGCAAGCGGAACAAATAGGACGATGGAAAATCAACGAGTTATTTACATACAAGTATCAGGATAATAATACAAAAACGATGTCAATCGTAAGAGTAAAGTTCACTAATTAAAACCCAAGAAGGGACCATACTCATTTCCAGGAAGGTTACCTCACGTTCCACGCAAGGTTAACATGCTTGTTTAGCTTAAGCGACGACTAAATGATAATAAATGAAACAGAAGTAACTTCACGTGAAAGATGGAAATGAAGTACTCGTGATTTCCTATTTTCGTTTCACCATAAATGGCAACAACCAGAATCCATAAGTACACGCGAGGAAGGCTTCGAATTGTTACGTGCACGTCGGGAAAATTTTTCGAAGCGCAAATGGTTAATAGCCGTGAACGTAACACACAAGGCAACATCGTGCCGAGAGGACCATCATTGGTGAGCGAAGAGCGAGGATCGCGTGACGAGAAAAGCGTGATCGGAGCGCGGGCGAGACCAAGCTCCTTCCCTCGCCACTATGGCTCCGTCATACGTCTTGGACTGCTCGGAAGCTGTGCATTCAGAAATGGGGCGCATCATGCCAGCCTTTAGAAGCCCCTTTGGCGTTGGAAAGCAGATGCACGTGTCTCACGACATTATCATAATATGGTTGGAATTTGTCATTCATTTGATCACCCTTATGCTACATGTTCTTATATTTATGGAATACAAGTCCTTTATAGGATCGCCCTTTAGCTATAGATTCTTATATTTAATGAGTAAGGAACAGTTAATGTGGCGCGCAATACCTATCAGTAAAGGTTCGCAGACGACACAAATGCAACCAAACGGAGTTAAAATTGCATGAAGTTTGTGATGTTGCTAAAATAAAGCTATTCGGTACAGATCTGAATCCGCAGTAAAACTTTGCAACAAAAAATCGAATGTATTCCTAATATTCTCTGAAACCGTAATCAAATTTCGCTGAAGTTGCATGAAATTTGTGATATTAATAAAATAAATATTCCTGTGCAGTAAGAAAGCAGTAGTGAACCTTCGCCCAAAAATAGCAAATTATTCAAAAATTCGCTGAAACCGCGCTCAAACAACACTGCAATTGCTGGAAATGTATGACGTTACTAGATTAGTATTACTATGCGCAGTTCCGATGCAGTAAAGGAAGTTTACCGCATAAAACCCAATTATTCCAAAAGATCGCTGAAACTTTATTCAAGCTGTGCTGAAAATGAATGAAATACCTATTATTCAATGAATAACGCTATTCTGCGCAGTTTCACGCTGTTCTACAGCAGTAGTAAGACTATATCGGAAATCAATCGTTAATTTTCCAAAAAATCGACGAAGCTGCTTTCAAATCGCGCAGAAAGGCGTGATTTGTGTGCTTCTCGGTGAATAACGTTATTCATTCGGGAATTGCTGAAGAACGCGGATGAACAGGGTATAAGTTGATACAATGTCTGTAGAGCCATGATAATGTCTATAATCAGTAGCGTGTTGTCAATTGTTTATTTCTCCACCTACAATTGGCATATCTTTTGATCATTTTGGAATCTCTACAGAATTAAGGTCGTCAGTGGAGCAATTATTCCAACGGCTATAGTTCTGTATTGGTGGTACTTAGTACCGTGTAGTCATCTGTAAAGCTCTCCAGACACAATTGATCTATAAATTGGTTATTATTGAGTATCTCTGGAATTTAAACCATCATTGTATTGATCAATCCGTCGGATATATTTCTGTGCAGTTGGCGATACTCAGTAAATTATTCACACTTGTCAACGTCCCTAGCGAAAATTGAATACTGAAGAGCTTCCGAACATCGTAGGAGGTCACGGAATTAATTAATCCACTTGCTGTTGTACTGTGTAGATTGCTATTCCTTGTAATGTATTGTCATTTGCAAGCATCTCTAGCGTTAACTGATGTGTCCATTTAACTTTCTATAATTGCTGTACAGACTTGATGACCAGGGAATAGATTAGCTCAATGACTTTTATACCGTGTTGATGGTTGTAATGAGAAATGTATTTTCACTTGTTAATATCTCCTGCAATAATTAATTTTTCCTTTAATCGTTCAGGAATTGCTAAAGAACACAGATGATCAGCAAATTGAATGGTCCAATGGACATAGCACTGTATAGATAGCTACACTCAGTACTGCATTGCGAAACGTCTATACCTGAAGTGCTAATTGATCTATCCATTTATCACTCTAGAATTGTTGTAGAACTTAAATTGTGAGTGCATAGACTAGCACAACGTATAGTCCAACATCAGGTGTTGATATCTGTTTTGTGTACTGTACTGTCAAGTTTTAATATCTCTAGCGATACTTGATCAATGAACTGATAATTCCTCAACTGCTATATAATTGATGTTATCAGTGTATTGGTTAATCCAATAGCTAGAGTACAATGACGGTTGCTGCTACTCAACACTGAATTGAACATTGCATATATTCGAAATTGTAACTCATACAACCATTTATACATCTAGAGTTGCAATATGCACAATAACTCAGATGAACCGAGGGTAACATAATATAACAGCTATAGAAATCTGCAGATGGCTTATCACAATACTGCATTGAAGTACACAGGCTGCATAATTATGTACATGCCTATATTTAGTACTGTGTTGACAAATGTCAATGTCTCTAGAGAAAACTATTCCACCCATTGATCATTCTACAACAACAGAAGAACTTAGGTGATCAGCGGACAGATTAATGCAATGGCTATAGTATAGTGTAAACGGACGTACTCATTTCTTCACAGATATGTATCGATATCACTTCCGGTGTGTGATCTATCCGTTGACCATTCTAGAAATTTTATGGAGGCTCAATCGTTAGTGGACAGCTTCATCCAACGGCTGTAGTGATCTACTGGTGAACGTACTAAGAACCAACTGCCAGTTAAGAGTATCTCTAGCCGTAAGTGATCTAGACATTGATTATGCTAAATTGCTGTGGAATTTATGTCAGCAGTGATGAAATTGGTAAGTAGTCCGCAGTACCTTGATGATGACTGTACTGAGTACTGCTTTGTCTGTTGCCAATGTCGCGAGCGATAATGGAACTGCCTTTTATCGTTCTAGAATTGGTATAGTATTTAGATCATCATTGAATAGGTTAACACAACAGCTATAGTGTTCTGCTGGTGAATCTACTAGGTACTGCACAGTCAATTGTAAATAACTCTAGCCATAACCGTTCAATGAATTGATTATTCTAGTGCTGCTGTGGAAATCAAGTCATCTGTCAAAAAATTGATTCAACGACTGTCGTATTGTGTAGATGGCTGTAACTAGTACCGCTTTGTCAATTATTAATATCTCGGGCAGTAATGGTTCTGCCTTTCGTCATTGTGTCATTGCTATATAATTCAAGTCATCAGTGAACAGATTAGTCGAACGGTTACAGTGCTGTTTTGTAGGATGTAATATGTACCGTACAGTGAATTGTAAATATCTCTAGTCATATCTGATCTACACATTGACAATTCCAGAATTGCTGTGGAAATGTAGCCATCAGTGAACATATCAATGCAGCGGCTACAGTACTGGAATGATGACTGTATACAGTTCGGTTCTGTCAACTGTTAGAACCTCGACCGATAATGGATCTGCCTTTTGCCATTCTGGAACTACAATAGAACTTGTGTCATCAGTGTGCAGATTAATTCGACTGATACAGAGCACCGTTGGTTCATGTGCTAAGCAGCGTACTGCCAATTGTTTATAATTCTAGCCGGAAATGATTTATATATTGATTAAGCTAGAATTGCTGAGGAATTTAAATCATTAGTGATCAAATTAATAGGAAGTTTGCAGCACCTTGGTGATGGCTTTAATCACTAGTGTCTTGAAAGTTGTTAATATTTCGAGCGATAGTGGATCTGTCCACTGTCATTGATGTACTGGTATAGAATTTAAATCCTTCAGCGAACAGATTAACACAACGGCTACAGTGCTCTGTTGGTGGACGCACTGAGGACGCACTGAGGACCATACTGCCAATTTTATGTACCTCTAGCCTTAACTGATCTATATAGTGATTATTCTAGAATTTCTGTGGAACTTGTATCGCCAGTGAACAAACAAATTCCACGGCTACGGTATCATTATGATGGCTATACGCAGTACTGTCTTGACATAAGTTCGTGCCTCTAGCTTCGATTGCTACTTCCATTGGTCCTTCTACAAATGCTGTAGGGCATTGATAATGAGCGAACTGATTAAACCAATACCTATAGTATTTTGTAAATGGAAACACCCTGTACTGTATTGTCTACTGTCAATATCACTGTCTATACGGGAAGTACCAATTCATTATTCTAGAATTGCTATAGAATTAAAATCATCTTTGAACATTTTAGTACAACTTCAAGAGTGCTTTGTTGATGGATATACTGCGTTCCGCACTGTCAACTGTAAATACCTCCAGCCAAAAGTGATCCATACCTTCATTCTTCTAGAATTGGTGAGGAAATTAAGCGAACTGTGCACAAATTAATGTATATATTAGAGTAATGATGGCTGTACTGAGTACGGCTTTGCCAATTGTCAACATAACTAGCGACATATGATCCACCCATTGACGATTCTAGAATGGCTGTTCAATTTAAATCAACAGTGAACAACTTAATGCAAAGGCTACGTTACAGTGATAATGGATGTACTCAGTACTCTGCTGTCAGTTATTAATACCTTGGGCGATAATGGAATTTTCCTTCTTCAAACCAGAATTGCTGTACTCTTTAAACCGTCATTTGACAGAGTAATCCAAGTGATAGTGCTCTGTTGTCGGATGTACTATGTACCGTACTGTCGGTTCTATATATCTCCAGGCATAACTGATGTATGCGCAGGTTATTCTAGAATTCTTGTCGAATTAAATTCGTCAATTAGCAGATTAGTCAAACCGCGACAGTGCTCTGTTAATGGCTACAATCAGTGCTATATTATCATTAGTCCATATCGCTATCGGTATCTGGTCTATGCGCTGATCATTCTTGGAACGCTATGCAATTAAAATCACCAGTGATCGAATTAGTACAGCGGCTACGCTACAGGTGTAATGGCTATACTTAGTACACTGTTCTCATTTGTCAATGCCTTGGGTGACAATGTATGTGCCCTTCGTCATTCTAAAATTGCTATAGAAATTAAGTCATCATTGAAGAGATTAATGCAACGGCCACAGAGCTCTGCTGGTGTATGTATGAAGTACCGTTGTGTCAGTTAATAATGTCCCTAGACATGACCGCACTATAGATTAATTATTATATTCAGATAAAGTCTGAATCATCATCCTACAGATTATTCCAAAGTCTAGAGCGCTCATTTGGTGGATTTACTGAGCACAGTAATGTAGGTTGCAAATATTTCTAGGCATAACGGTAGCATACATTGATTATTCTAGAAAGGCTGCGGAAATTATATCGCCAAAGAATAAGTTAATCCATCCGCTACTGTACCGTGATGATTGCTCCACTTTGTACTGTGTTGTCAGTTGCTAATTTCACCAGGAATAAATTATTTGTCCTTTGTCCACCTCGAATTGCAGGGAAATATAAATCATCAGTGAGAAGGTTAATCCAACTGCACCCGAGCTCTGTTGGTGTATGTTCTACGTACCGTACACTCAATTCCAAATGTCTCTAGCCGTAGCCGTACTGTACATTGATCATTCTAGATTGACTTTGGAATATACGTCATGAATGGGAAAAGTAATTCAACGCTAGTGTACTGAATCCATAGCTGTACTCAGTACTGTGTTGCCAATTGCTAATAACTCCAGGGACAACGGATCCGCATTCTTCATTCCATCATAGCTACAGGATATGAGTAAGTAGTGAGCTGACTAATACAACGGCAATGGTGCTCTCTTGATTGATGTACCGAGCACCGTGCTGTCAGTAGTTATTTGCTACAGAGGCAACAGTACTGTCATGATGGCAGCACTCAGTGTTGCGTTGTCTATTGTTAACGCCTCGCTGGTTGAAGGATCTCTTGCCATTCTAGAATTGCATCACAATATATATAATCATTGGACAGATTAATCCAACGGCTACAGTTCCCTTTTGGTGAATTTACATAGTTGCTTACCGTCAGTTGTACATACCTCCGTATATTAGCGTACTATACATTGAATATCAGAGCATGGCAGACTAATTTAAGTCATCAATGGACAAAGTAATCCAACGGCTATGGTACTGCGGCGACAGCCATAATCTGTACTGTGTGGTCAATTACAAATTTCCTGAGGGACGATTAATATGTGTCTTGTCATCCTAGAAATGCAGTTAAATGTACATCATCAGTCAGCAGATTAATCCAAAGTCTAATTACATCTATTCGTGTATGTACAATGTACCGTACTGCCAATGATTGGTATCTCCAGCGAAAATCGTACTATAAATTTATTATTAGGGAATGACTATGGAATTTAAGTCTTCAATGAACGCATCATTCCAACGGCTACAGTAATGTGATGATTGCTGAACCCTGTACCGTGTTGTCATTAGTTAATATTTGGAGGGATGGTGGATCTGTGTATTTCAATCCTTGAATTCTTTTGGAATGTACACCAGTGAATAGAGTAACACAACGGCTACAGTGCTGAGATGATGGTTTTACTCAGTACTGTGTTGTTAATTGTTGAGGTTGCGAAGGATAATGGACCTTCATTTTTCATTCTAGGATTGCTGCAGTATATGCATCACCAGTAGACAGATTAATCCATCTGCAACTGTGCTCTGCTGCTAGAGGTACTACCTGCCATATTGCCAATTTTAAATATCACTAGCCATAACCGTATTATACAAACGTTATTCTGGAGTTACTTTGAACAGGCATCGTCAGTGGACAAAGTAATCCAACGGCTAGATTACTGTGATCACGGCTGTACTCTGTACTGTATTGTCAATTGCTAACGTGTCGGCAGATAATACATCTGCATTGTGACACCCTAGAGTTGCGAGGGGATATATGTCATAAGTGATCAGATTATCCCAACGGCAACAGTGATCCCTTGGTGGTTGTACTAAGCTTTGTACTGTCATTTGTAAGCATCCCTAGCCATTACGATACCATACACTGATTACATTAGACTTGATTTTGAAGTTACATCATCGGTGTACAAATGATTCACCGTCTACAGCACTGTGGTGATGGTTCTGCTCAGTACTGTGATGTGAATTATTTATGTCTCGAAGGATAGCGGATCAGCCATTTTTCATTGTATAAATGCTGAAATATATAAGTCATCATTGAACAGATTAATTCTACGGCTACTCAGCTCTGCTGGTGCATGTGGAACGTACCGTATTGTCGATTACAGATATCTGTAGCGATAACCATACCGTAAATTGGTTACTTTAAATTTCCTTTGGTAATAGCATCATCAGTGAACAAAGTGATTCAACGGTTACGGTACTGTGATGTGGTAAATTCGAAAGAAATTCTGAAATAATCATTGCATGGTACTGCTATGGCTAGGGACACTTACAATTGACAGGACGGTGCTTAGTACATCCACCTATAGAGCAGTGCAGCCGCTAGATTAATCTGTTCACGGAGGATGTATAATCCACAGCATTTCTAGAATGAAGAACGAAGTTCCATTACACCTAGAGAAATATACGATTAACAACACAGTAGTGAGTACGACCATCATTGCACTACCGTAACCGTTGGATTAATTTGTCCATCACTGGTGTAAATTCCAAAGCAATTCTAAAATAACCAGCGTATCGTACGGTTATGGCTAGGGATATTGACAATTAAAGGAACGCTGCTTGGTACATTCACAATAGGAGCACTGCAGCCTTTGGAGTATTCCGTTCAATGATGATATATATTCCATAGCAATTCTAGAGTGACAGAATAAAGATGAATTATCCCTCGAAATATTAACAGCTAGCAGCACAGTATTGACTACAGGCGTCGTCACAGTAATGTAGCCGTCGGCCTGCT
Source organism: Eufriesea mexicana (assembly GCF_001483705.2). Classification (NCBI taxonomy): domain Eukaryota; kingdom Metazoa; phylum Arthropoda; class Insecta; order Hymenoptera; family Apidae; genus Eufriesea; species Eufriesea mexicana. The sequence continues at coordinate 149,647 of NW_016908798.1, read as the reverse complement.
TTGTGCACTGATGACGTAAATTCCAAAGTAATACCAGAATAACCTATATATAGTATGGTTATGGCTAGTGATATTTGCAATTAACATTGCGGCACTCAGTACATCCACCAGCAGAGCAGTTTTGCAGTTGCATTAATTTGTTCACAGAGAGTGTATAAACAGCAGCATTTCTAGAATAAAGAAATTATGTTCCATTATCCCTAGAGATATAAACAATTGACCACTCAGTACTGAGTACAGTCATCAAGACATTACCGTACCCGCTGGAATAATTTGTTCATCAATGTTATGAAATCCACAGAAAACCTATAATAATCAGTCTATGTTACGGTTATGTCTAGGGATATTTACAGTTATCTGTACGATGCATATTACATCAACAAGCAGAGCACAGTAGCGGTCGGAGCACCATGCTCATTGATGATATGTGTTCCTTAGCAAATCTAGAATGACAGAATACAGATCCATTTTCCCTCGAGATAATAATTTCTAACAGCGCAGTACTGAGTACAGGCCTCCTCACATTATTGTAGCCCTTGAAGTACTTTGCTCGCCGATGATGTAAATTCTAAGGTAATTCGAGCATAGCCTGTGAATAGTATGCTTACGGCTATTGACAACTAAAATTGACATTGCGGTACTTGTTACATCCACCAGAAGATAAGTGTAGCCGTTAGATGGATCTATACAATGATCATCTATATTATACAGCAACTCTAGAAAGATAGCAATCATATCAAGTATCCCTCGATGAGTTTGCAGTTGACAACACCGTACAGAGTACAGCCATCGTCACAGTACTGCAGCCGTTATATAAGTGTGTTTATAGGTGATTTAGGTTTCATACAATTCTAGGGTAACCAATGAATATTACGGTTGTCTTCAGATGTTTCCAATTGACAGTACGGTACATACTACATCCGCCAATATATGAGAGTTGCCGTCGGATTAGTATGATCAATAATGATTTAAATCCTATAACAATTCTAGAATAGCAAGCTACAGATCCACCGACCCTTGAGATGGAAACAATTTACAACACAATGCTGAGTACATCCACCATCACCGTAATGTAACCGTTGGAATACTGTGTCCACTGAAAAAGTAATTTCGAATGTAATTCTAGTATAACCCATTTACCGTGCGATTATGAATAGCGATATTTAAAATTGGCGGCATGGCATTTAGTACGCCGGCCAACAAAGCGCTGTTGCCGATGAATTGATATGTTCACTCATGGTGCATATTCCATAGCAGCTCTAGAACAGGAAATGCGTATCCATTTTCCCTTGTGACGTTAACAGATGGCAACAAATTACTGAGTACATCCATCGTCACAGTATTGTAGCCGTTGAATGAGTTTGTTCAATGATTTGGTACATTCCAAAGCAATTCTAGGGTAATCAATGCATGCCACTGTTGTCTTGAGATATTCCCAATTGAGGCTACGGTACTTATTGTAAAAGTGCTATAAAAATATAGCACTGCAGGCGTCGTACTAATTTGTTCAATGATGGTTTAAATTCTATAACAATTCTGGACTGAGAAAATACACATCCGGTGACCCCCGAAATATTAGCAATTTACAACATATTACTGAGTACACCCAACGTCACAGTAATGTAGGTGCTAGGCTACATTGTTCACTGATGATGTAAATTCGTAAGTGACTGTAGGATAACGTATGTACAATTCGGTTATGGGTAGTGACATATACTATTGACAGCACGGCATCTGGTACATCTTCCAACAGATCATCGTTGACGTTGGATAAATTATTCACTGACGATTTATATACCAATGAAATACTAGAACGGCGAATGCAGATCCATTATCCCCCAAGGAATTGAAAAATGAGAGCACAAAACTCAGTAAAGTCATCATAAGGGTATTGTAGCCGTCCGATTGCATTTTTCACTGATGATGTAAATCCCAAAGCTATTCTAGAATAATCTATCTATAGTACGGCTATGGCTGGAGATATCGCAAATTGACGGTACGGTACATCGTACTTCTACCGTCAGTACACAGTAGTCTTGGGTTAATCTGTTCAATGATGACTTAAATTCTATATCAATTCTGCAATGGCAAAACGCACATCCATTATACCTCGCGACATTAATAATTGGCAATACACTTCTGAGGAATGCCATCACCACAGTAATGTGTTTGTTGGACTACTTTGCTGGCAGTTGACGTAAATTCTATAGTACTTCTATAGTAACCACTCCATTTCACGGCCATAGCTAGTGACATTTACAAATGTCAGTACGGTACATGGGGCATCCACATCCACGCAAGTATAGCGGATGTAATAATCCGCTCATTGTTCATATACGCTACATAGCAGTTCTAAAATAACGGCGGACAGTTCCATTATCCCTAGGGATACTACCTATTGACAACAGGGTACAGACTACAGCCATCACCACATTACTGTAGCCGCTGTATTAATTTGCCATCGATGGTATATAATCCACACCAACTCTAGAATAATCAATGCATAGTACGGAAATAGCTAGGGATATTTACAATTGACAATACGGTGCTTTGTACATCCACCAACAGAGCACTGTATCCGTTGGATTAATATGTTCAATGGACATATATGTTACATAACAACTCTGTTTTGTCAAAATAGTGATCCACCATCCCTTGCGACGTTAACAATTGACAACACAGTACTGAGTACTGCCATCATCACTGTAATGAAGCCGTTGCCATACCCTGTTAACTGGCGATTTTAATGCCGAAGCAATTCTGTAACTTTCAACGTATTGTACGGATGTGCCCAGGGAAATTAGCAGTTAACAGTACGGCAGTTTGTACCTCTACCAACAGAATAGAGTTGCCGTTGGTTAATCTGTACACAGATGATGTATACCCTAGAGCAAACATAGAATGAGAAATGAACATCCATTATCCATCAAGATGTTAAAAATTGAGGACACAGTACCGAGTACAGGCATATTCGCATTATTGTACACGTTGAATTACTTTGTTCACAGATGGTACAAATTAGAAAGCAATTTTAGAATAATCTATGTATACCACGGTTATGGTTAGTGATATTTGGAGTTCACAGCACGGTACCTCGTACATCTACCAACATTGCACGTTAGCCTTGTCTTAATCTGTTCGATCATGATTTGTATTCTATATCAATTCTAGAATGACAAAATACCGATCCTTCGTCCCTCGCGGTATAGACGTTTGCAACGCGGTACTGAGTACTGTCATCACCACAGTAATGTAACTGATGAACTGCTATGTTCGCTGATGACGTAAGTACCAAGGGAAATCTGGAATAATCAATATACAGTACGGTTATAGCTAGACAAATTTCCAATTGACAGCATGGTACTTAGAACATCCACCAGCAGAGCAGTGCGGCCGTTGGACTAACCGGTATAATAATGATTTAGGTTTCATAGAATTTCCTGAATGTAGGCGAACGTATCCATTATGTCTAGAAAAGCTAGTATTCGACAATACAGCACAGAGAACAGCCATTATGACAGTACTGTAGCAGTTGAACTTGTTCGTCTACCGATGATGTAAATTGCAACGCAATTGTAGAATAACTTATTTATAGTACGGTTACGGCTTGTGACATTTACAATTGTCAGTGCGGCGCCTCGCATATCCACAGACAGAGCACTGTATCCGTTGAATTAACAGGTTCAATGATCATTTATATCCCATAGCAATTCTAGGGTGACAAAGTACATGTGCACTGCCCATCGAAATATTTACAATTCACAACACAATACTGAGTACATTCATCATGAAAATAATGAAACTATCTGCCTACTTTTTCCACTGACGATGTAAATACCAACGCAATTCTGAAATAATGAAGGCATGATACGGTTATGTCTTGAGATATTTCCAATTGACAGTACAGTACATATTGCATACGCCAATAGAGCACTGTGGCTGTTGGATATATCAGATCAGTGTTGATTTAAATCCTATAACAATTCTAGAACGACAAAATAGAGGTCCACTCTCCTTCGAGATATTAAGAATTGTCAACACATTACTAAGTAGAGCCATCATCACAGCTATGTAGCCGTTCGACTACATTTTTCTGTGATGATGCAAATTCCAAAGTAATTCTGGAGCAACATACGTAGTGTTCTAAGGGTATTTCAAATTGACAGTACGGTTCATAGTACATCTACTAACAGAGCACTGAAGTAGACGGATTAGCATGTTCAATGATGATCTATATTCTGTAATAAATCTGCAATGACAAAATACATATACATTAAATGTCGAGATATCAGCAATTGACAACACAGTACAGAGTACAGCCATCATCACAGTATTGTAGCGGTTGGAATGCCTTGCCCACTGACGATGTATATTCCAAAGAAATTCTAGAAGGCACATGTAGAGTACGGGAATGGCAAGTGATACCTGCAATGGACAGAACGGTACACTGTAAACCCACATCCAGAACAGATTCGCTGCTGTATTAATTATTTCAGTGATGATATATATTCCATAGCAATTCCGGAGTGACATGGCACATATCTATTGTACCTCGAGCTATTGCCTGTTGCCACCAAAGACCAGGCTACAGCCATCACCGCTGTACTCTACAAGAGGGTACAATTTTTTCATCGATGATATAAGAGCCACAGCAGTTCCAGAATGATCAGTGTATCTTACGGCTAGGTTTAGGGATATTTAAAAATGACAGTACGTGGCTTGGTACATTTTCCAATAGAGCATTGTAGCCATTGGATTAATCTGTTCAATGATGATATAGATTCTATAGCATTTCTGTAAGGACTGAAGGCAGATCCATTATCCATTCAGATATTGACAATTTGTGTCACAAGTACGGGGTAAGGCAATCATTACGGTAATGCAGCCTTTGCATTAGTTTGATGGCTTATGATATAAGTTCTATACCACTTCTAGGATGATAAGGAACAGATCCATTATCCGCCGTGAAGTTAAAAATTGACGAAATAGTACTCAGTACAGCAATCACCAAAGTTCTCTACAAGTTGGATAACATATTCACTGATAATGTATATTCCAAGGCAATTGAAGAGTAATCAATGTATAGTACAGATATGGACAGGGACGATTACAATTGACAGTACGGTAACTTGAACATCTACCAACATAGCACGGCAGCCGTTAGAATAAACAGTTAAATGATGATTTATACGCTATAATATTTCTAGAGTGGCAGAATACATGTCCCCTATCCCACGCGATAATACAATTTGCATCACAGTGCTGAGTACAGCCAGCATCTTAGTAACGTCGCCGTTGGACTACCTTATACACTGATGATATAAATTCTATTGTAATTCTAGAATAACCTACGTATTGTATGGTGATGGCTGGCGACGTTTACAATTTACAGTACGGTACTTAGTACATCGTCCATCAGAGTACTGTTGCCGCTGTATGAATCTGTTGAATGGTGATATAGATTCCATAGTATTCTTGTAATGACTGGAGACCGATCAATTACCCCCGAGATATTGACAGTTGGTATCTCAAGTACTGAGTAGTGCCATCATCACTGTACTGTAGCCGTTGCGTTAGTTTAATCGCTTATGGTTTATACCTTTTAGCACTTCAAGAGTGACAAGGAACAGGTCCATTATACCTCGAGATAATAACAATTGACAACACAGTACTGAGTACATGCATCATCACAAGACTGGAGCGGTAGGACCACTTTGCCCACTGATGATGTAAATTTCTATGTAATTGGAGAACTGTACATCTATAATACGGATATGGCTAGAGATATCTCCAGTGTACATTACGGTACCACCTACACTTACCAACGCCGCAATTTAGCAGTTGGGTTAACATTTACAGTGATGATTCAGATTCTATATCAATACTATAATAACAAAATACAGGTTCGTCATCCTTCGCGTTAATACCATTTGACAACACAGATATGAATACAGCTATCGCCACAGTAGTGTGCCTGGTGGACTAGTTTGCACACTGAGGAAGTAAATTCAAGAGTAACACTAGAATAACCTAGGTATTAAGCGGTTATGGCTGGTGACGTTTGCAACTGACAGTAGGGTACAAAGTACATATTCCAACAGAGAATTGTAGCCGTTGGATTAAACAGCCTAATGATGATTTGGAATCCATAACATTTCTAGATTGTGAAAATAATGATACATTAGGTATCGCGACACTAACAATTGACGAAAATGTACTGAGAACAGCCACTACCAAAGTGCTGTAGACCTTGGATCAATTGTCCACAGATGATATAGCTCCTAAAGCAATTGCTGAATAATGAGGGTATAGTACGGATATGGAACGGGACATTTACAGATGACAGTGCGGTATACAGTACACCTACCAGCAGATCACTGTATCAGTTGGATTAATCTGTTCACTGACCATGCATATTCTACAGCTGTTCTAGGATAAGAAATGCAGATCCATTATCCCTCGAAATATTAACAATCGACAACGCGGTACGGAGTACAGGCATCATCACAGTACCGTAGCACTTCGATTAATCTGTCCAATGTAATTTAACTCTATATCAACTCTAGAATGATTAATGGATAGACCATATATCATTAGTAGTTAAGACAAGTTGCAATACAGTGCCTAGTGTAGCCATCTACACCATAATATAGCCATGGAATTAGTCTGTTCGCTGATCATCCAATTTCTTTAGTAATCTTAGGACAATCACTGGACAGTGGAACTTATGTTGGATTCATTGACATATGTCAGTACAGTACTGAGTATAGCCATTAACAGAGCACAGCATCCGTTTCACGGAACTGCTTAAACGACGTTGTATATTCTATATCAATTCCATGGTGACTAAAGGCGGATTCATTATGCCACGAGATATTAGCACTTAATAACACAGTAGTGATTGCAGCCATCATCACAGTACTGCAGCCGTTCGATGAATTTGCCCACTGATGATGTATATTCCTCAGCAAATCTAGCATAATCAATGCATAATTCAATTGTGGCTGGAGATATTTACAATTGGCAGTACGGTACGTAGTACCTTTACCAGCAGGCCACAGTAGCCGTGGGATTATTCGGTCCACTGACGATTTATGTACTATAGCAATCCTAGAGTGACAGGATACATATCCATTATCGCTCGATTCATAGACAAACGACAAAGAGGTACAGAATATAGCTATCATTACAGTACTGTTGCCGTTGTCTTAATTTGTTCACTCATAATATCAGTTTCACTGCTGGTTTGTATTCTATGGCAATCCTAGGCTCTTCAAATTATGAACCTGTTGTATCAGGAGATATGAACGACTGTTAGTACAGTACTGACTACAGCTATCGACGCAGTACCAAAGCCATTCCATCAACCTATTCCTATCTGATCTAAATTACATTGATATACTAGTATCATCACTGGAAGTGTCAGTTGTCGCCAAGGACATTGATAATTGAAGATACAGCATTGACACTTGAAATCTAAACAGTACCACGTCCATTGGTTTAATCTATTCTCAAATAACCTAAGTTCTACATAAATTCTAGAATGACTATCTTATGAATTAATTACCCCTAGAGATATTGACGGACGTCAATACAGCCCAAAATGCAGTCATTAAGACAGTACACTAGCAGTTGGATGAATATATTCCTTGACGATTTGCGTTCAGCTGCATTTCTAGAATGACGAACGGAAGATCAACTATCGCTCGAGACAATAAGCTCTGAGAGTACAGTGCGGAGTACAGCAACTAACTCTCTACTGAAACCGTTCTATTGATCTGTTTAAAGATGACATAAATTTTATAGCAATTCCAGAATGAGAGGAGTACAGTCACTTATCGATCGAGATATTAACAATTTACAAAGGAGTACTGTGGGCAGCCATCGTCACACTAGAGTAGCCGTTGGAATTATTTGTTCACTGATAATTTATATTACATAGCATCTCCAGAAAAATCAATGTATAGACCATTTATGACTAGAGATATCTGCGATTGACAGTACGCCAATTATTATATCCACCAACAGAGCTGTATAACTGTCAGATTAATTTGTTCACTGACGACATTAGTCCTACAGCAATTGTAGAATGATCAGAGTATGAAACATTTACAGCTAGAGACATTAAGAATTGTCAATGAACTTCTGATTATGGAAATCAACAAAGTCCAACAGCCATTTTATTAACTTAATCTCTGATCATCGCTATTATATAGCTAATCGAGAGCGATCCATGGATAGATATATTATCGCTTTAGATATAGACAATTGTACATGCAATATTGAGTGTGGCTGTCAACGCTTTGCGATAACAAGTGGACTAATCTTTCCGCTGATCATCTAAGTTCTACAGTAGTTTTAGTATGAGCATTGCGTATAAGAAATTTAGCTGCAGATATTGACAGTTGGCAACAGAGTACCGAGCTTGGCCAACTACATATTACCATAGACATTGAATTAATCTGTTTACTGAAGCTTTAACCTCTACCGCAGCTCTAGAATGATCAAATGTTTCGACCAGGTATACTTGGAGATACTATCATTTGAAAATACACTACTGAGTATGGCAATTAACGCGGTGCTACAGGAATTGTATTAACCAATCCTCTGGCCATGTATTTTATATTGCAATTCTATAAATATCAATGTATAGATCAATTGTCTATTGAGATATTTACATTTGTAAATACAGTACCGAGCATACCCACCTACGAATTACTATTTTCACTTTATTAAATATTTCACTGACAACATAAATGCTACTGCAATACTTCATCATTCTACATCATTCTATATTCATTCTAAAGTTACCGAAGGAAAAAACGATCAGCGAACGGGTTAATGCGATGGCTATAGTAATTTGTAGATGGATACACTCAGTACTGTACTGTCGTTCGTCAACACCACTACACATGTATTGTGAATCAGTTGACCATTCTAGAATTGCTTTAGAGTTTAAGTCATCAATGTATAGATAAACCAAACGGCTACAGTGATCTCATGGTTGATGTGCTAAGTAACGCGATGTCAATTACAAATATCTCTAGCCATAACAGTTCCCTATATTGATAGTTCGGGAATTGCTGCGGAAATAAAATCATCAGTGAACGAATTAATCCAACGGCACCAATGCCCTGCTGTTGGCTGTGTGTTGTACTGTGTTGCCAGTTCTGAACACTTCGAGCGATAATGGACCTGCCTCTTGTCATTCTGTAGCTGCTATAGAACTGAAACCGTTAATTAAGTGGTTACTCAAACGGCTACAGTGACCTGTTGGTAGTTGTACCATGTACCGTTCTGCCGATTTAATGTATCTCTCTTCGCAACCGTACTATACATTGATTATTCTAGCATTGCTGTGTAACTCATATCATCAGCGAACAAATAATTCCAAAAGCTACAGTGCACAGTTGATGGATGTACTAAGTACCGTTCTGAAAGTTGTAATATCTCTAGATTATACCGTACTATCTAATGATTATTGTAGCATTCCTTCGGAATTTATATCATCACTATGCAAACTAATCCCACGGCTACAGTGCAGTGACATTGGCTGAACTTAGTGCTGTGTTATCAATTGTTATAGTCTCGAGCGATAATGGATGTGCCTGTTGTCATTCTAAATTTGCAGTGGATTCTAAAGCATCATTCATCAGATTAAAAAAACAGCAACAGGGTTCTGTTGGTGGATGCACTAAGCACCGAACTGTCAACTGTAAGTGTCCCAAGACATAACCGCACCCTACATTGATTATTCTAGATTTGCATTGGAATTTAAGTCATCAGCGAACAAAGTTATTCAACAATTAAAATAATTTAATTATGGCTGCTCCCATTTCTGTGTTGTCAATATTTAATGTCTCGAGTGATAAGGGATCTGCGTTTCCCGTTCTATAATTGGCGTAGAATATACGTCATCGGTGAGTAGATTAATCCAACGGCAGCAGTTCCGTTACGGTAGATGTATTAAACGCCCTACTGTCTATTGCAAATACCACGAGCCATAAGCGCACTAAACATAGTTTAATCTAGAATCATTTTCGATTTTACATCATCAGTGAAAAAGTAGTCAAAGTGCTGCATTACTGTAATTATGGCTGTAATCAGTACTGTGTTAGCAACTAATAATATCTCGATGATCAGTGGATCTGTATTTTGTCATTCTAGAATTGTTATAAAATATAAATCATTTTTAAAGTGGTTAAACCAACTGCCACCGTACTACATTGGTTTACGTAATAAGTTCCAGAATGTCAGTTGGTAACTTTTCAAGCCATAACCATAATATGCATTGACTATTCCATAATTGCTTTCGAACGTACAACATCAGCGAACAAAGTAAACCAGCGGCTACATTACTGTGATGATGCGTTTACTCTGTACTGTGATGTCATTGGTTAATATCTCGTGGGATAAGGGATGCTCATTATATCATTCTGTAACTGTTGTAGAGTATTCACCATCAGTGAACAGATTAATCAACGGCAACAGCGCTCTGTTGTTAGGTGTATAAAGTACCGTACTGTCAGCAGTGAATATCCCTTGCCATAGCTGTGGTATACACAGACTATTCCAGAATTGCTTTAGAATTTACATCATCAGAGGAAAAACCATTGCATCGGCTGCATTACTGTGATAATGGCAGTTCTCAGTACTGTGTTATCAATTGCTAACTTCTCGGGGGATAATGGACCTCCATTCTTCACTGTACAATTGTGGTAGTATATACATCTTCAGTGAACAGTTTAATCCAACGTCCACAGTGCTCCGTTCGTAGATGCACTAGTTACCGTACTCTGAATTGCGAATATCACTAGACATAACCGTAGTATACACAGGTTATTCAAGAATATCAATGAAATTTGCATCATCAGTGAGCAATATAGTCCAGTGTCAATATTACTGTGATGATGGCCATGCTAATTACTTTCTTGTCAGCTGTCAATACATAGAAGGTTAATTGACCCGTCCTCTGTCATTCTGGTGTAGCTATAAAGTATAAATCGTCATTGAACAGGTTAATCGAACTGCCACTTTGCTATATTTTCCAATGTAATATGTACCGTACTGTCAATTAGAAATATCTCAAGACATAACCGTACTATACATAGATTATTGCAGAAATGCTTTGGAATTTACATCATCAACGAACAAAGTGTTCCCACTTATACATTTCCATGACGATAGCTGTACTCTGTCCCGCGTTGTCAATTGTTGGTGTTTTGAGGGATCGTGGACCAGGATTGTATTTTTCTAGAATTGTTGTAGAATTACGTCATCATTGAGCAGAATAAACCAATGGCTACACAGCTATATTGGTGCATGTGGTTAGCACCGTACTGCCAATTGGAAATATCTCTCGCCATAGCCGTAAGATTCATTGTTCATTCCACTATTGCATTTGAATTCGCATCATCAGTAAACAATGTAGACCAACCGCTACATTACTATGATGATAGCTGTATTATGCAGTGTGTCGTCAATAATTAATATCTCGAGGCTCTGTGGACGTGTATTTTGCTATCACAGTATTATCATGGAAATTAAATAATCAGTCAACAAATTTTTGCAGCGACTACGGTGCTATATTCGTGGATGCAATAAATGCCGTACTGTCAGTTGCAAATATCAGTAGCGATAATGGAGGTATGCTCAGACTATTCCAGAATTTCCTTGGAATATACACCATGAGTGGACACAGCAGTGCAACGAATGCAGTAGTCTGGTGATGGCTGTACTCAGTAATATGTTATCAATTGTTAATATTTCGAGTGATAAGGGACCTGTCCTTTATCATTCTAGAATATTTATGAAATATTTATCATCTCTCGACAGTTTAATGCAGCGGCAGCAGTGCTCTACTGGTAGACTTATTGAGTACCGTACTAACAACTGGACATATCTCAAACTATAACCGATTCATATATTCATTATTGTAGACTCGCTTCCGAATTTACATAATCAGTGAAAAAGTGGTCCAACGGCTACATTACTGTGATGATGGTTGTACTCAGTACTGTGTTTTCATTTGCTAATATCTCGGGGGACAATGGATCTGCCTTTTTGTCGTTCTAGAAATGCCGTGGAGTATGTATCATCAGTGAAAATATAAATCCAACGGCAACAGTTCTCCCTTGGTAGATGTTCCGAACGCAGCACCGTATTTAGCAGAAGGTCACCAACCAGAATCGCATTGCACATATGTCATTCTATAATCCCTGTCGTATTTATATAATCAATGACCGAAGCAGCCCAAGGGCAACATTACTGCGATGATGGCTGTACTCAGTATTGTGTCGTTACATGTGAATTTAATGAAGGTGCGTGGTACAGATTTTGTCACTATAACAGTATTATGGAATTTATATCATCATTGAAAAGATTGATCCAACGGCTACAGTGCTAAATCTATGATTGTATCAAGTACCGAACTGTCAATTGGAAATATCTCAAGCCATTACTGTAATATACATTGATTTTTCCAAAATTCCTTTGGAACATACATCATGAGTGAACAAAGTAGACCAACGACTACAGTGTTGCGATGGCGGCTGGAATCAGAACTATGTTGTCAATTGCTAATATTTCGAGGGCCAGTGTATCTGTGTTTGGACATTTCGGAATTGTTATAGCATACAAATCGTCATTGAACAGATGAATCCAACGGCTACAGTGCTATATTCAGGATGTAATAAGTACCGTAATGTCAAATGAAACAACTATAGCCATAATTGTAATATATATTGATAATTCCAAAATTGCTTTAGGATTTACATCATAAGAGTACAAAGTATTCCAACGGCTACAGTACGGCAATGACAGCTGATGCCTCTACTATGTTTTCAATTGCTTGTGTCACGAGGGTCAGTGGACCTGTGATTTGACATCCTACAGCTCCTTTCGAATTTAAATATTCTCTAAACAGTTGAACCCAACGGCTACATTGTTACATTGGTGGATGTAATAGGTACCGTACTGCCAATTGGAAGTGTGTCAAGACATCTCCGTTATATACATTGATTATTCCAGAATTCCTATCGAATTTACATCATCAGTGAGCAAAGCAGTCCAACCGCTACATTACTGTGATGATGGTTATACGTAGCACTGTCTTGTCAATTGCTAATATCTCGAGGGTCTCTGGGTCTCTATTTTGCCATTCTAGCATTGTCATATGATTTTAATCATCATGTAACAGATTAATACTACGGCTACAGTTCTATGTTGGTGGGTGTAGTATGTAACGCACGGTCTATTGGAAATATCTCACACTACAACCGTAATATGCATTGATTATACCAGAATTGCTGCAGAATTTACATAGTGAGTGAACAAATGGGTACAGTAATGTGATGTTACCTGTAGACCGTACTCTGTCGTCAATCGTTAATACCTTGAGGACTAGTGAAGATGTTCTTTGTCACTTTAGAAATTATATAGAGCATAAATCATCATTGAAAGGATTAATCTAACGGCTATAGAGCTACATTGGTGGCCCTAACGAGCGCCGTACTGTCAATTGGAGATATCATATGCCGTAACCTTAATATAAATTGATATTTCCAGAATTGCCTAGTAATTTACATCTTCAGTGAACAAACAGTTCCAAAGGTAACATTACTGTTATGAACGCTGTACTCAGTACTTTGATGTCAATTGTTAACATCTCGAAGGATAGTAGATCTGTCTTTTGCCACTCTAGAATTGCTATGTAATCGATACCATCACTTAACATATTTAAACAGAGTCTGCAGTGCTCTGCTGTGGTATGTAAAAAGCACCGTGCTGTCAGTTGGAGATGTCTGTAGCCATGGACGTAATGTACATTGATTATTCTAGAATTGCTTTGGAACTGACATTACCAGTGAACAAAGGTGTTCAATCGTTATGACACTCTGAAGAGGTCTGTACTCAGTACTTTGTCATTAGTACTTAATTTCTCGAGGGATAATGGGTCTGCATTTCTCGTTCTAGAATTGCTGTAGAAAATACATGTTCAGTGCCCAATATAATACCACAGCAACAGTGATCTGTTGGTGGATATACTTATTACCGTACTGAGAGTTGTAGAGTTACTTTCGAAACCACGCTATTAGAGAACACAGCAGTCCAACGTCTACAGTAATGTGACGATATCTCTACCCAGTACTGTGTTGTCAACTGTCCGTTTATCGAAGGTTAGTGGGTTCATCCTTTCTCATACTAGAGATGCAATGGAACTTGAATCATCAGAGGACAATGTAATCCAGCGGCAGCTGTTCAGTGATGATGGCTGTACTCAGTATTGTGTTGCCAATTGTTAATATCTTGAGGGATAATGGACCTGTATTAGTCATTTTATGATTGCTATACAATAAATATTGCCACTGAGAAGAGTAATCCAACGTCTGCAATGCTCTGTTCGTGTATGTAATAAGTAGCGTAGTGCCAATACTAAATATCCCTAGTTAACACCGTACCATACACTGACTATGCTGGAATTGCTTTGGAATTTAAATAGTCATTGGGCAAAGCAGTTCCACCCGTTCAGTGACGGGATGAAGGCTGTACACAGTACTGAGTTTGCAATTGCCTATTACTCGAGGCATAATCAATCTGTTTTTTTTTTTTTCATTCTCGGATTGCTGCAGAATATAAATCATCACAGAACACATTCATAAAACGGCAACAATTCTTTGTTGATAGATGCACTGAGCATCGCGAAAACATTTGTAAACATCACTAGATATAACCATTCTGTACGTAGGTTGTTGCAGAATTTTCTTCAATATACGTCATCAGTGAGCAAAGTAATCCAACGGCTACCGTACTCTGATGATGGCTGCACTCAGCACTGTGTTTTCCACATTTCATATGTCGAACGATAATTGATCTGACCTTGGCCATACCAGAATTGCTATTACTTTAAGTCATCAGTGAACAAAGTTATACGACGGCAGCAGTACGGTCATGATGTCTGTACTCAGTATTGTGATGTCAATTGTTAATACCTCGAGGGATAATGGATCTGCCTTTTTGTTATTCTAGGATCGCTATAGAATCTGGATGATCACGGAGCATATTGATCCAACGGCTACAGTGCACTGTAAGTGGATGTACCAGGATCCGCCCTGCCAGTTTTCATATCTCAAGCCATAACCGTACTTTACATTGAATACTCTGGAATAGATGTGGAATTTAGGTCATTACTAAGCAAAGAAACCCAACTGCATCGGAACTATGTTGTTTGTTATACTCTGTGCTGTGTTGGGAATTGTTAATATCTGGAGGGACAATGGATCAATCTTCTGGAAATCTGGAGTTGCTATAGAACCTAAACAATCATTGGGCACATTAATACAACGGTCACAGTACCGTTATGATTACTGCTCTCGCTACTGCGTTGTCAACTGGTAACATCTCGAGCGATAAAGTATTTGCACTTTTTCATCCTTGAACTGGCAATGGTGCACTATTTATAGCTATACTCGGTACTGTTCTGACGCATGTCAGTGTCTACAGCCACAATTGCGCTAACTATAGATAACTCTACAATTGCTGACAAACCTATTTTAGCTACGAACAGATTGAATCATGGTCTATATCATTGTGTAGATGGCTGCACCAAGTACAATATTGTCATTTGTCAATATCAGTACCGATAAGTGCTCTATCTATTGTATATTCCAGTATTCAAATAGAGATTATAATCAACATTGGACAGATTAACCCAACGGATGCAGTGCTCTGATGGTAGGTTCTCCTCGTACCGCTGAGTCAATTGAGAATTTCTGTAGCCATAACAGTACTACAACCTATTATTCCGGATTTGCCGTGGAATTCAAATCATCAGTGACCAAGTTACTCCAACTTCTACAGTAGTACGATGATAGGTGTACCCGGTCTAGTGGTGTAGGGTATTATCGTTTCGAGCCATAGTGGACCTGGTTTAGACATTCCAGGGCATTTGTAGAAATTATATTATCAGTGATCATAGTAATACAACAGCTACAGTAGGATGATGACGGCTGTACAAGGTACTTTGATGCAATTGCTAATGTCTCAAGGTACAACAGATCTGCATTTCTTCATTACAGAGCTTTTGTAGAACATATGTCGTCAGTGATGAAAGTGACCCAACGGTGACCGTACAGGTATGATGCCTGCTCTCAGTACTGCGTTGTCAATTGTTAATACCTCTAGGGCTAATTGATCCACGTTCTGTTATACTAGAATTGCTATAGAATCCAAACCATCATTGAACAGGTTAATCCAAAGGCCACTATTCCCAGTTGGTGCACGTACTATCCTCCGTACAGACAATTGTGCATGTCTATAGCCATAACTGATACATGCAGTGTCTATGCTAGAACTTCTGTGGAACTTACATCGTCAGTGAAGGAGTTAATCCAACGGCTACAGTATTGCGTTGTGTCGGCTGTACTCAGTTCAGTGTTGTGAATTGCTGCCATCTGGATATTTAATGGATTTGTTTCTTTCATTACATTCTGCCATTACATTTGCTACAGAATTTAAATCGTCAGTGAGCAGATTCATCAAACGGCTACAGTGCTCTGTTGATGACCATACACTGTTCTGTATTGACATATGACAATATCTACAGCAAAAGTTGCTATGTACATTCATCGTTCTACAATTTCTGGAGAACTTGGATGTCCAGCGAACGTATTAATTCGCAGGCTATAGTATTGTGTACATCACTACACTCAGTACTTTATTGACATTTGTCAATATCATTGCCGATGTCCTATAGGTTGATCACTTTACAATTGCTATAGAGTTCCGGTCGCTAGAGAAGAGATTAATCCAACGGCGGCAGTGCTCTGTCGGTGGATTTAATATGTTACGTACTGACAATTTTAAATATCTCAAGCCACAACAGATCTATAGAATGATTATGCTACAGTTGCTATCGAATTTGTATCATCAGTGGAAAAATTAATCCAACGGCTACAATAATGTGATGGTGCTAGCCCTTAGTATTGCAACGTACTCGATTCTATATATCTGTATCTAGAGTGGATGTGCCATTTGTCAATATAGATTGTATATAGAATTAAAATCATCTGTGTGGAGCTTTATCCAACAGCTGCAGTGCTCTGGTGGTGAATGTACTAAGTACCGTACTACCAATTCTAAACGTCTCTAGCCATAAATGATGTAAACGTTGGTTATGCAGGAATTGCTGCGGAAATAAAATCATCAGCAAACAAATTATTCCAACGGCTGCAGTACAGTCATGGTGGCTATCCTGAGTATCGTATTGTCGCATTATCGAGCGACAATTGATCTGTCGCTTTTCATTCATGAATTGCTACAGGATTTAAATCATCATTCCAGATACCTTTTCAGCGGCTATAGTGATCTGTTGTTGGCTGAACTACGTACCGTACTGCCAATTGTAAGTGTCGCAAGCCATATCCGATCAACACATTGATTACTCTTTAAAAGCTGTGGAATTAGAACCATCACTGCACAAATTAGTCCACCCTCTAAAGTACTTTGATGTTGGCGGTACTTAGCACCGCCTTACCAAATGTTAACACATCTGGCGATTGTGGATATGCGATTTGTTATCCTAGAATTGCTAGAGACCATAAATCATCAGTGAACAGATTAGTCAAACGGCTACAGTACTCCGCTGATGCGTATAAGCAGGACTATATTGACATATGTCAAATTCGCCAGCGACAGTTGCCTTGTCCATCCATCATTCTTCAATTGCTGAAGAACACAGGAGATCCGCAAACATAGAAATTCACTGGCTATAATATTGTGTAGATGAGTACTCTCAGTACCTTGTTGCCATTTTCCATTAGCAATACCGGTGTGACATATCCATAGTTTGTTTTAGACTTGCTGTAGTATTTAAGTAATCAGAGGACAAATTAATACAACTGCACGAATGCTCTGTTGAAGGCTGTACTCTGTTCTGTATTGACATGTGTCAATGTCGCCAGCGACGATTTCAATGTCTGTGAAAATTCAACTGCGGAAGGAATAATATGATTAGCGAACTGTCAAGTTTGTTGTCAATTCTATTGTTTAGACGGCACCACTCATTACGCTACTGCTACTTGTCAATATCACTACAAATAAATGATCAATCCGTCGACCATTCTACAATGTCTGCGGATACTATTTCAACAATGAACTCATTAATCCAACGGAGACAGTGTTCTCTTGGTGGAAGTAACATGTACCGTGCGGTCTATTGTAAATATCTCTTGACATATCTGTTCTATAGACTGATTATTCTAGAATTGCTATTAAATTTAATTCACCGGTGACCAGATTATAACAACTGCTATAGTAGAGTGACGATTATTGTACTCATTATGGTTTTGTCAATCGTTAATGTCACGAGCGATAATGGATCTGTCCCTTGTCATGCTAGAGTTGCTATAGTACTTCAGACATCATTGGACAGATTAATCCAAGGACTGCAATTCACTGTAGGCGGGTGTACTAAGTACAGTACTGTCAATTGTAAGTACCTTCAGCCATACCTCAACTATACATTGATTATTCTATGGTTGCTGTCGAATTTAAGTCATAAGGGAACAAGTTAATCCGACGGCAACTGAACCGTAATGATGGCTATGCACAGGACTGTGTTGTCTATCGTCAATATCTCTAGCGATAATGGATCAGTTCTTTGTCATTCTGAAGTTACTATAGAATTTAAGCCACCAGTGCACAGATTAATCCAACGGCTACAGAGGTCTACTGGTAGATGTACCAAGAACCTTACTGTCAACTGTAAACGTCTCTAGACATAACCGTACAATGCATTCAATGCTCTAGATTTGCTGTGAAAATTAGATCATCTGTGAGCAAATTAGTACAACGGCTTCTGTCCTCTGTTGGCGAACATACTAAGTACAGTATAGTCAATTGTAAACCTCTCTAGCCATAACTGCTGTATCCACTGATTATTCTGGAAATACCGTTTAATTTAAATCATCCTGTGAACTGGCTAGTCCATCGGCTACAGTAACCATTTAAGGCTACACCCAGTACAGCATCGACATTCTTGTCAACCTCACTAGCGGCAATTGCAGTATTAATTGAACATTCGACAATTGCTAATGAATCTGCCGATGAGCGAACTGATTATTTCAATGGCTATGCGATTGTGTAGGCGGCTTTACTCAGTACTGTATTGTCAATTTTTAATATCTCCAGCTTTGAGTCCTTTACACCTTCATTATTCTAGGATTGCAGCAGAACCTATGTCATCAGAGAACAAATAAATCCAACGAATACTGCGCATTGCTTGTGGGTGTCCTAGGTACCGTACTGTCAACAGTACATGCCTCTTGCATTAACTAATGTATTCATTGATAATTCTAAAATCGCTGTGGAATTTAATTCATCAGTGAATAAAGTAATCCAGCGGCAGCAGTACAGTGTTGATGGCTGTACTCGGTATTTTCCTGCCAATTGTTAGTGTCTCGAGGAATAATGGAGCTGAACCTTATCATTCTATAGTTCCTATAGAAGCAAAATCATCACTGAACAGGTTATTGAAGCGCAAACAGTCCTCTGTTAATGGTTGCGCTGAGTGCCGTGATGTCGATAGTAAGTTCCTCGCGCTATGACTGATCTGAGCATTGGTTATTCTACATATGCTTTGGCTATCAAACCTTCAGTGGAGGGATTAATACAGCGACAACAGCGTTCTGTTCATGGATATACAGAGAAATGTATTATCGCATGTGACTTTCTCCAGCGCAATAGCTGCACCCATTGATCACTCATTTACTCCAGAGGAACGTAAATGAGGAGCGAACATGTTATTTCCAGTGGCCATGGTGTTATGTAGATTTCTGTACTCAATACTGTTTTGTAAATTGTTAACTTGTCGGGCGATGGTGGATATGCCCCTTGACATTCTGGATTTGCTACGGAATTTAAATCATCAGCCAATAAATTTATCCAATTGCTATATTATTGTGCGGGCGGCTACACGCTGTACTGTATTGTATTTTATCAGCACATTTAGGGATACTTTGTTCAGCCGATTATCATTCCGGAAGTTCTGTGGATCGTAGATTCACATGGGTCTCCGTAGATGGCTATACTGGTTACTACATTGTCATTACTTAATATCTTTGGCGACAATCAATATTCTTATTGATCATTCTGTAATTGTTACAGAAGGTGGATGTTCAGTTTATAGATAAATACAAGTACCATAGAACTGTTTAGAGGTACATACTCAGTCCTGCATTGTCAGTTGTTAATATCTCTAGCGATAGTTGATCTATCGATTGACCATTCTAGTATTGCTACAGAATTTACATGATCAATGAATGGATTTATTCATCGGCTATAATAGAGGACAGGTGGCTATACTTAGCACTTTAGTGTCAACCGTCAATACATCTGGCGATAATTGATCCACCCATTGATGGCTCTGGAACTTCCATGGAATCTTTATAATCAGTCAATAGCTTATTCGAATGGGTATAGTACTACGTTCGTAGATATTCTCAGCACTGTATTCAAAATTGGTAAGATCGCTAGCGATGATAGGTCTGTCCGTTCATCGCAATAGAATTGACTTAGAATTTGTATGATGATTGAAAATATTAATTCAATGGCTGCAAAACTGTAATTGCGACTATAATCAGAAATGTACGAACAATCGTTAATGTTTCTAGCCATAATTAATCCATCTATGGATCATTCTGCAGTTGCTTCGCGATTTGCATTATCTGGGAATACTTTATGCCATTTTATGACATTGACTATAGGACTATGCTTTTGGCTGTAATGATTACTGTATTTTCATCTGTTAGCACTTCAAGCGATAATGTATTACCCACTGATCATTTTAAAATTGCTATATAGAAATAGGATGATCACTATATATATTGACCCAATGGCTATAGTAATGTGTTGATGGCTGTACTCAGCACTTTGTAGCTATTTGTTAATATTTCAAGCGACACTTCATCTGTCCATTGTTCTACCTAGAATTCCTATAGAAATTACATGATCAGTGAATAGATTGAAGCAATGTATGTAGTAATTTGTAGATGGCTATAGTGTTTAGTGTATTGTCAATTGTTAGTTTCTCTAGACGCAATTGCTCGACCCACTTATAATCATAGGATTGCTATGCCATTAAAATGATCCGTGAATTTATTTATGCAATGGGAATAGTATTCGGTAGAGAGCTATACTCAGTACTGTATTCTAGACTGTTTTTTTCACTAGAAACAAATGAATCTCACACTAGCCAATCTATAATACCTTCTGAACTTACATGAAGAAGGGATAGCTTAATGCAATAGTTGTATTACTACCTGTGTGCCTATGCGCAGTACTGTTGCGTTAGATGCCGCTATCTCAAACGATAACTGACATATCCGCCGGTTATTCTAGAACTGCCATAGAATTTAGTAGTCAGTGAATAGGTGAATCCTATTGCTACCGTGCAACGCTGATTGTTGTACCCAGTACACTATTGCTG
The DNA here is from genome assembly GCF_001483705.2 of Eufriesea mexicana. NCBI lineage: Eukaryota > Metazoa > Arthropoda > Insecta > Hymenoptera > Apidae > Eufriesea > Eufriesea mexicana. Next base: position 128,163 of record NW_016908798.1, on the reverse strand, counting down.
ACTGCCAATGTCTCCAGCGACAATATCTACCCGTTGATGATGGTAGCATTCCCATAGAAACTTCATGATCAGTGAATATATTAATACAATGAATTTAGTGCAGTTTAGATGGCTGTAGTCTGTAGTGCACTGTTCACTGTTGATGACTCCAGAGATAATTGTTCCATCCATTCATAATCTTTGAATTGCAGTGGAATTTACATGGCAACCGAAAAAATTTGTGCAATGCCTATAATACTACGTATGAGGCAACACTAAGCACTGCATTATCTACAGCTAATATTTCAAGCGAAAATTAATACATCCATTGGTCAATGAAGGATTGCATTGGTACTGACTGTATCGGTGAATTGATTAATGCAATGGATTTGAAACTGTGTTGGAGGCTACAATCTGTATTGTTAATTGTCAATATCTCTGGAGATGATTAATCTATTCATTGACAATTCTTGAAGAACTGTGGGATTTAAATTATAACTGAATTGATTAATACAATTGCTACGGTACTACGCGGATGGCAATACTCTGTGCTCAATTGTAAATTCTAATATCTCTAGAGGGAATTAATTTATCTATTGAAAATGCCGGACTTGCTATACAATATTAATGGTCAACGAATTCATTAATAAAATGGACATAGCACTGCGTGGATGGCTATACTAACTTCGGTATTATTATTTCTTTCTGTTCCTAGCGATAGTTGACCCATACATTGGTGATTCTTTAGCTGGTGTTGAATTAAGTGATCATTGTACCTATTATTGCATTGGCTATAGTTTATTGTCGGTGGCTCTACCATGTACTGTATTGTTAATTGACAATATCCCCAGAGATATATAGTAAATGCATTGATCATTCTAGGATTGCTTCGTAATATATGTGATCAGAAGGTAAATTAATACAGTGGCTATAGTACTGCGTAGATGGTTATACTAAGCGCCGTATTACCAATTGACAATATTTAAGCGAATATTCATCTATCTGTTGATCAATATAGAATTGCTGTGGAATTAAGGTGACCGCTGAATATGTTAATGCATTGGCGTTAATACTACGTATACGGCTATATTTCCCTGAAAATGCAAAGCTCAGGACTGTACCGTCAACTGTCAATGTCTCGTGCGATAGTTCTTCTAGCCATTTATATTTCTTGAAATGCTACGGTGGTTAAATGGTCAGAGAGCCGATTAACACAATGGCTGCAGTACTGCGTAGGCAGATATTCACAGCGGAATTGTTGATTGTTGCCATCCCTAGCAATACTTGAAGTATCCATTTATTGCTATATAATTGCTATAAAATTTTGATGAGCAATGAATTGACTAATCCATTGGCTATAGTACTGTCTCCATGGCTATACTGAGTGCTGTAATTTCAGTTGCTGCTATATCAAGCGGCTATTCATCTATCTATTGATCAATGAAGAATTGCTACAGAATTGACAAATCAGTGAGGATGCTAATGCTATGTATGTATTACTGCTTAGGTGGCTATACCCTCTACTGTTTTTTTAACTGTTAACGTCCCGAGAGATAATTGATCCATCCATAGATAATTCTCGAATTCCAGGGGAATTGAATTATTAACTAAATAGACTTATTCAGTGCCGTCGTTAATGCGTAGGTGGCTACAATTCCGCCAACGTAGCAGCACACAATATTGTATTCTCAACTTTGAATAGCTGTAGCGACAATTGATGTAGCCATGGATTATTCTTGACTTGCTATGAAATGTAAACGGTTAGTGAACATGTTGATGCAATGGATATAGTACGGCGTAGGCGCCTATTCTGTGTACCGTATTGTTGAATATTATCATCTCTAGTAATAATTGATATACCCACTAATCATTCTAGAATTGCTATAGAATTGAAGTTATCAGCGTGTGTACATTAATCCAATGACTATAGTACTGTGTAGATACAAATCCTCCGTAACGAATTGTTCAATGCTATTATCTCCAGCGATAATTGACCTGTCCAATAATTGTTCTATCACTGATATAGGACATAGATGTTCAGAGCATACATTAAACCAATGGCTACAGTACTTTGTAGATGACCATACCCTGTACTGTAGTGTAAATTCTAATATCACCATCGACAATTGATCTTTCCGTTGGTCATTCGAGAACTGCTATGAAATTTATGTGATCAGTGAATAAATTATTCCAATGGCTATAGTGCTCTGCTGAGGGCCATAATTAGTAGTGTATTGTCAATTGGCAATATGTCGAGGGATGATTGATATGCACGCTGATAATTCTAAAGCTGCTGTGGAATAAGAATCACAGGTGCATAGATTATCACAAGGGCTTTAGTGTCTTCTAGCCGGGTATACTCATGATCATTCTAGAACTGATTTGGAATTTAAATGACCAGTGAATAGATTAATGCAATACCTACGGTACAGTGAACATGGCTATACTCGGTACCATATGGACATTTGTCAATTTTTCTGGCGATTATTTATATATCCGTTGGTTCTTCTAGAATTTTTATAGTATTCAGGTGATCAGTGAATAGGATAACTGAATGGCATTACTACTGTACTGATTGCTGTACACGGGACACTATTGTCTATAGTTGACGCCTCTTGCGATAGTTGTTCCGTCCATTTATCATTCTAAAGTTGCTGTCAAATTTATGTGCTCTCTAATCAGATTTATCACATTACACATACAGTACGCAGGCTGCTATACTCGGTAAGGTATTGTCGACTGTCAGTTTCTCTATAAATAATTGATGCAACCATTGGTCATTGAAGAGTAGCTGTAGTATTAATATTATCTGCGAATATATTAATGCAATTGCAGTTGCACTGAGAAGATTTCTACACTCAGCATCGTATAGACACTTGATTATATCTCTAGCGATGTTTGCAATATCAACTAGTCATTACAAAATAGCTGTGGAAATTACATGAGCAGTGAGTAGATTTATCCAATGGGTACAGGATCGTGTAGACGGCTATTCTGAGTAACATATTGTTAATTGTTAACTTCTCTAGCGGTGATTTATCAGGCAATTGTCGTTCAACAGTTTATTGTGGAATTTAGGTGCTCATTGAATAGATTACTTAAATGGCAAAGGTGGAGTAATGGCGGCAGCACTCAGCATTTTATCATCAGTTATTAATATATCTGGCGATAATTGATCCATCCTTTGACAATTCCTAGATTGCTATAGGATTTAGAATGTCAGTGTGGAGGTTTATAAAATGGGTATATAACTTTGTAGGCAGATATCCCCACTTCTGTATTGCCAACTGTTGATGTCTCTGGAGATAATGTATTTACCCCTTCGTCATTCTATCGTCGTCATAGAAGTTCGATCACCAGTATATAGACTATGCCTATGCAAATAATACTGAGAAGATTGCTACAGCCGGCACTGTGTATTCAATTGCTATATCTCCAGCCATAATTTATCTATCCTTTGATTATTCTGGAATTGCTATACTATCTAATGATCAGCGGATAGGTTAATTCAATGGCAATGGTGCTATTCATTTATATTTAGCGCCAATGTACATCCTGCTGCTCTCTGCTAGACTTCAGAGCACACTGCAATGCTCCGTTGTGGATAGGTTTGGGAAGGTATCTTTTGTAAGGCTGTGTCAGATTAGGATCGTACGTGAGTCTGATTTATTCGCTGCGATACTGTGGTCATCGTCGCTTTACCATGCACTGCTCACTTCCGCTGCGCTACGTTTCACACAGATATGCTCTACTGTGGTAATGTTCGGATGTGCAACGTTGGATAATTGAAGGATATGAATCGGTGCTATACGCTGCCACCAGTGGTATACGGCTCTTTAATCTGCTGTGCTACGCTTCGCTGTCCTCAACTGCACTATGTCGTGCTCAACTATGGATAGGCTAGGTTAGGCTAGCTTGAGCTTGGATTCTCTGCTTTACGCTAGCATTCTCTGGTATTTGGCGCACTACAGTGCTCACCTGCTATCTGCGCCGCTTTCCTGCATTCTGCTGATACCAGCTGCAGTAAGGTTACGGAGATCAGTGTGCGTAATGCTGGAGTATGACAGGCTTAGATTGGTTAAGCTAGGATATGTTCGGAACCAGAATTTTTCGCCGCTCTTCGATGGATTCTGCGATTCGCTGAGGCCTGCTGAGCTTTCCAACGCTGTGCCTTTCACTGCTGCCGTTAGGCTTTCTCGCGTCAGGGTAGGATATGTTTGGATAGGTTATGTTGACTTTGGTTAGGACCTTATGCTATTGGCTCCTCTTCGTGGGTATACGACGCATCATTGTGTTCTGCTGCCCTCTGGCGCTCCTCCCAGAGGTCTGCTGTGCCTAGCTGTGGTTAGTGTCGGTTATGTTAATTAAGGAGTCAGTGCTATTTGCAGCTGTTCGTTGGTATTCAGGGCACTACTTGGCTCCGTTTGGCTCTCCAGCGCCCTGGTGCGCCGTCCTGCCATCAGCTGCACGCTGCAGCGCTATGTTCTGTTTGCGGTTTTATCCAATGCAGTACCGGGCACTGAAGCGCGCTGCAGTGGCGGTAGAACCTAGAAATTTCATGCATATATAGTCGATGTTCTCTATTTCCATGCAGATGCTCCATTCAGCCCAGATGAAGCTTGTGAACGACAAAAACAGTAACATTGTGTAAAAATTGAAAGGCTCATTCCGAAGTAGTACCAAGCGCAGCGCAATACACTTCCCTTTCCCTTTCTTGAATGTGAATACTCCTGTTAGTGTGTAATTCCAGCTTTTGCACTGTAAGTATCGTCTTCGGGTGAGCATCGTGCATATGATACTACGCGCCGTGGGAAATGCTGAACGGAAATCAGAAGGGTAAAATTTTGTGTCTTAATTGAGACAGGAATGTAAGATAGTTAATCGAATGTTCCTTGAAACTGCTGATGGCAGTTCGCTTAATGCGCAGGTCAAGGAAAATGGAATTAAAATTTTTTCCTTCGGCGTATGTAGCGAGACTAGTGTAGCTGTGTAAAGAAAATGTGGGCAAGCAGTTAACAAAAAGGGCAGAATACCTCAATCATGGTACTACTATCTATTATGATCGTCATTAGTCAAGTGCATAGCCAACGATAACAGTGTTCAATATGATAATTAATCATATACATAGCGTTAAACGATTAGCAGATTCCAATAATCCTTGTAATAAAGTTAAAAGGCTAATTGATTAAACTCATTCCAAAATTCCGCAGTATGTACTTCGTCCGATATGAAGATTGTGTTCGTATATTTCAAGTAGCGTATGCGTAGGGCATTTCAAGCGAAGTCATATATCTCTTATATTCCCGTGGTTAGCAAGCACGACGAAGTTAGTTTGTTGAATTAGGTGGCCCTATTAGTTAACGAAATATCCATAATGTTATTGCGCAATACGTATATAATTCGTCCTTAATGGCCAAACCGTCAAGCTCAGCCCTTCCCGCACAACTACTTCTTAGGGAGTGCACCTTTCACCCTTGCACTCGATTCTGTAGAAAAAGAATCCGTACACCTCATACCTGACAATCCAAATAAGAATAGTGGAGAAGGGAGAGAAAGGATGGAGAGACAGTGGTCGCACGCATCCTTCTGCTTTCATTCGAGCACGTTCCCTTCAGCCTCGTCTTCTAACCTCCACCTCCATCGTCACATTGCATTTAACCTCTCGTCGTTCCGTTATGCGTTTTTCCCAACTAATTGATTATATCTCCTTTGACTTCACAATATCAACAACCACAAAATTCAGTCAATTAGTTAGCACTGAATGGACTCGTCTTGAACCACATTCTCCATCGCCATCGTGACGAGGGCACCCAGAAGCAACGACGGATTTGGGGCAAAGGAAGGCGTGTGAAATCTGCACGAAGGTCAAATTTTGTACTCTTCTTAACGAATGACTATATTCCTGTCTGTGGTTGTTGAAACTTGGGGAGGAAGTAGTCACGATTTGGGACAGACTTTATCGCGGAGTACGCGACGAAGTAACGGTCCAGCGTTTTGATTTCTATGCTTCCTATATCGAAATTCTTTGAACGCACTTGTCACATACGTATTCGCCTAGTGCCTTCTGTCTTTAACACCGCAAACGAACATTAATTAGCATCTACAATTCTTTCTGATAGCTTTACCGGTTTATGAGAGAAGTCGAGGCAGCGCAATTATGCGTGGCGAACGTGTCAAAAAGGGGCAGGACAAAGCGGATACGAAATTTTAAGAGCCTCGCTTTTAAAATCTTCTATATTTCAATGCGGTGAGTCCGAATTTAGGAGCAAATACTGGCTGCCATGTCAAGTTTATGGAGCAAATAAATATGAGTAACAGTTCTTCGCTATTTTTATTTTTATCCTACATAATATTCTGAAAATTATAACAGTTGCTTAAAAGTCTTTATCCACTGCTTTGTGTAGCTCCAACGTACGCCCTCCAATCGAGTTTGTCTATAATCGAGAATAATTTCATTTTACCGAGATATACGGCCCTGAAGTTATTCCAAAAGCTCTGAAAGTTATGGAGCGAACTAACTTGTAGCACAATGTAGCTATTGCTGCGTTATTTCATGAAAAATTTCTACCTCTTTTGTGACTAAAATGAAAGTTTATTCGCTGATGCAAAGTGCAAATGGCAATAAATTTTAGTTAACGTTACTTTCGTTCTATATAGTTTTCCTAAGAATAATTTCGTCGCTTTTTTGCCTGATATGCATATTTACATGTAAATAAATGATTGAATTAGGTCAAATTTTGCTGTCAATACTGCCGTATATGTGGTATTCAGTTTCACCTCAATTTATATGTACATAGTGGTCAGGGGTAGTTGGATTTGTAAATTTGAAATAAAAATATTTTAGTGGAACCAAATGATTTAGTCAAAGCCTTGGGTTTTTATACCTCGGTATTATTAAATATAGAAGTTGGCATAGACGAGAATGTAGATGTTGTTGAAGGTGAAGTGGATAACTTAGATTAGACTTGTATAATATAGTATAAGCATTTGTATGAACTATTGCTTGCTATGAAATTCCATTATGTAAAAATTAACGTAAAGTAGCCGTTACACATTGAACGTCGTAGATAAATGTATTTTTCTGTTTCTTTCATTAGAACAGAGTTTTGTGGTGATATCCAAATTAATTCCGAGGTGTTAGTTTAGATTTAGTTTAAGCTACATACGTCGGTAATGTACTACATACAAATAGCTTTATTGGGTGCTTTAGTATACCATAAGCGTACTTCTCTTCTCCTTAACCTATTTTCAATAATTTGTGCCTATCTCATTTCGCCTTATTTCAGTCGTTATTTCAACATACCCGTCGCATAAACCTCACCCCGGAATCGATTGACTTCACATCATATACCACAACTACTAAATTATCAAGCAACGTTAACACAGGAATGTTTCTTTCAATATATAGAAGAGTAAAGAATAAAAATGGAAGTCTTTGCTGCAACGAATAACAAAGACAACCAACCATCTGCTATAAATGGTCGCCCACGGTCACTTGTATCCAAATTCATTCTCGAAATGTTTGGAAGCGAAGTAAGCTCGAGGAGCAGTTCTCCGTCACACGAACTACGCCGGGTAATTGAATGGAAAATAATTCTAATATGATGAAGCGTTCGCGGCGCAGGAATACATGCAATGATATTTTCGCGATAGCATTCGAGGCAGGGTGGATGGAATTAGAATTGTTCACGGTGGATCGGTACGGAGGATGAAAAACGAATGCTAATGTAGTGTCAACGACACCCGTCACGTAGTATGGGCACAGCTTGTGCAATGATTGCGCTCATACCTTTCATTTCCCTGTGTGCGTATGAGTGTGTGTGACATTCTTCATTTTTCTGCAACACCGTCCATTTCCTTTAGTTCTACCTTTCTCTCCAACCATTTTCCCCTTTGCAACCACATGGCCATGGCTGGTACACGGGACGGATGTTCACAGGAAAGAATCACGTGTTTCGATGAGAACGAGCATACTCGTGAAAGAATGGAATTTTCCTTCCGTCTTCATTTGCAAGGATCTCATAATACGTGGGCGTTAATTTGTATTTGGTTACGAAGCGCGTTTAAGTGCTACTGGTTAATATAAAAACGTGCAAGATTATCTTTGTCGCCATTTTGAGTAGTTATTTGAGTAGGTAATTTGTGAATATCTTATAGCAAGGAGAATTCGATATAATACTGGAATTAGTATAGTATAAGTTGTTTCGATTAGATTATGCATTTTAAGAAAGGAATATCGACGGGATTGGTATAGTGTGCTTAGCGCATACATATGAACATAAAATTCAGAATTATATTTTGGCGACAGGAGTAATGAAATCAGAAATTATGTGAAAATGGTAATGTTTCTCATTATGTCTTTCCAATATTTCATTGTGTGCTTCGTACGTATTGTAAATTAACGCAGCGTCACGTTTATAGTATGTTATTACGTATGACATTTCTTAAGACATTTGTTATATTGGGGTGAACGTTGTATCACAGACCTCCGAAGATGAATCACTCTAGACGTTTAGAAATTAAATTTATTTCTAGCCATGTGGTATTAGATGAATTATCTGGCCATGGTTAGCAGTAACTAAGAATATTACCAGCTGCGATACACATTCTTCATAGCATTAGCCAATAAACTAATATTTTGTGGAGATAACACTAGCGACTACATCCAAATGTAGATAATTATTTTTCTTAGGAAGGCGGGAAACGAATTCTACGTTACAAATAAAAACTCGTTTCAAGCAAAATATATTATCAATACTGAGAGTAAAATATTTAGCCGCTTTAATACCGTTATGTATGATTTAACATCCCCTAACAACATTCCAACAGATTTCGAAATATATGAATCTCAAACGTGCGTTAAAGGTTATTATTCTTCTGATTGATAGTGGCACAGGAGCAAAGGGCTTTGATTCGAAATAATGAATAGCTCTGATTGAAAGTAAAAGTAAACGGATTTTAAAATTGATTAAGCGAAACGTTGCTAATTCTCGTGAACTGAGAATTCACTCGAAACTGAGATCGAATCAGATTTTGCAACAAATATATGACAATCGTTTGCATAATCACACCAAATATGTGCAGCCAACTTTTCCTTCGATGATAGTAATACGATTCTCTTCTAAGTGCAGATTGCGTGTAAAACGTTAGAGCAAGTGTTCCATTGAATCAATAACGTATTCGATATCCAATTCTTGCCATAATTCGTTTAGAGCATGCCATCCAACGCGCACAAATATACTCAAAGGAACGAATTCAAGGTATCGTAAAATTGATTGCTCTACACGTAGCTATTTCAAAAGGAATAACAGCTTTACAGCCAAAAAAGTGCAATAAATATCGAATTAGATGTATTCATTATTATAATCATTACATCATCGTATATCAGCATTTCTCCAAAGAATTGGACCTTAATTTCGAACCAACATCAACAAAAAATATCCAATTATTTGTCGAAAGCATATGTCAAAGTTCTAACCAATTTCCTGCCACAAATTAAGAATAAATTCTAACAATAATTCTAAATACGGCAACATTACAAACAAACGTTTATCAAAGATCTCCACTGTGGTCACCAAGGACCTCGCTGAAATCATAGTCATTCGAAAGAAATCAGGTACTGCGAGATAATCCTCCGTGACTCCGAGACCTAGCAAATTATCTCTGGGCACTGTCTGACTACTCTCGTCGATAGTGCACACGGTGGAAGTATTTAGAGGTAGTTCGAATCGGAAGCACGTCATTCAAGCCACCTCTGACACGTCCGGCTACGTTAATTCGGTTTGGAAAGAAAGCACGGGGCAGGAAAGAGGAAAAGGGAACGGAGGAAGAGGAGCCACGAAGTGGCGCATGCTCGATGGGAGGAAAGATTTATTTATACCGTTGTACTTCTGCCTATTTTGTCCGACAACGTGTACCTCGTACGAAACGACACACTCGGTAGGGTGTTACGCTTCTTCCACATTCTATCCAATCTAAGAGTCATTGCGACCCGGTACGTCGTTTGTGGGTAAATTCCGGCCTCAACAGGGTCGAACATTCGATCGATTTGTTATGGAAGATGTTGTCACGATCATAAATAAAGCGGCGGGGATTTCGAGTGAGAGAAGGGTGTAATTTTGGCAGACAGTCGGAAGGAGGAGCGGAGATCCCTTTCGCCTCTGAGAAATTTAGGCGTATCCATTAGATCGCGGGAATGTGGAAGTTGAGAAATGTATCACGCTTGGTAAGGCAAGTGGAGTGTTTATGATTATATCACATAGGCAATGCTGAGTCACTGCATCACGCAAATGATGCACGTACATGTGTTAATCTATTTTATAGATCATGTTTGCTAAAGATGAGGGGTATTCACTTTGCAATCAAGGATCTTGGCCATCTCTGGCTTACAAATTATATCTTCGCCTTTGTTCCACATACTTGGAAGAGCATATCTTCGCATGCCCTCTGTTTTCTCACATTGACACTGCTGTGTCCCAAACTTTACTTTTCTTGTTTCATTTATCTTCGAATCCCCAACGAAGATAGTTGCAAGCCTTCCTACAGCTTGTCTGGAAAATGACGAATATCAGAAGGTAGATTACGTTTCAACAAATATCCGAAGGATAATTTGACTGAGGATACGAGAAGGGAATATGAGATTGTTGTAGATAAGTTGAAGGATTGCAACCATATAAAGTTTATATGTTTGCTTAAGAACTTGAAATTGTTATCTTATTGAAATACATTGCTAGCATTAGAACCATCAACACGTAACGTGTAGCTATATATCATATGTACTATTGTTGGCAATTAACCATTTGCACTCTACGATCTTTTGGCCGAAAAAAGATAGGAGTTCAAAGATTCTCCGTTACAACGCTGTGGATGAATTCCGGAGAAGGAATAGGAAAGCGTATGATCATTAACAGGTAGTGCCGTTTTTCATCAATTCATCGCACTGTGTTACATTAATTGGAATTTGACATATTTATGAATATCGAGCTTCAAAATTTTATCAAACGGCGACCGAAGTGCGCCTCTCGAGCGCAAGGCGTTACATCGGTATAATGAAATTAAAAGAGGATGCATAATTATCATCACGATGGAATAAAAATTGTTATTAGTACAGAGATATTTCAGTGGTAATATATATTGGTAACAACATGATAAATATGCGAGAATGGCATTAAGGTTACGAATTATTCCCCGGTTTGCTGCAACGCTCAACACCTTATTGCAATGCTACAACCCCGTTCCACTTCGACTCATAACTACATACCTCGATTATACGACAATTACCTTCGACTTCAACTAAAGATTTACATGACCATATAGGGTAATACCAATGGTCCGACGCGTTACACACGGATTACCCGACAGACCTGGGCTTTGTATATTTGACCATCGTTCTTCCTGTAACCTTCGAAAAGATACGTGTATATCATGGAAAATGCGCGATACTACGTTTACTTTGCAATATGCAACTGCATTCTCTCGGTAATAGCGATGACAGTGTATCTGAAGCAAGTCATTCTGTCCCCATTGGTATTTCTACTGTTAATATGTATTTTATTGTCCTTGACGTTGGTGAATTGTTTATGGGGTCTGTAGAGAATGCGTGTGAGTATATTTGACGAAGTATATCAGGTAACTGAGCTATAAATATAAATTCCTAGAAATGATTTATCTTGTCAAGTTCTGAGAAGAAATATGTAAGGTTTCATGAGGTATATCGGGTAATTTGGGTAGGAGCATGAATTGAAGCCGGAGATTTCTTTTGGTGCGATATAGAGTGTTCGACAGGTATTGAGAATTATGTTAAATTTGGTCTTACCTGATTAATTCGAAAATATGCAACGAAGATATTAAATCCGTTTAACACGTTCACTGTATAAGTTCCAAATTCGGACAGCACTACGAAGCACATAGTTGTGCCACACGTGTGTGGCAGAAGCTATGATGCTTAATGAAGTTTCGCGTAAAGTTACGATAAATACACGTGGCATAGAAAATTCAAGTTAAACAACCTTCATAGGTGAGAAAGTGAAGGTGAGTGTCGATGTTGTAGATAACACATTCTGAAATCTATACAGGATTTTTAACAAAGAAATGCTATAATTAAATTCGGTAAATGTAAAGACCGACTACAAAAATATAAATCTAGGTGCAATAGATGGAATTGAAATTCGTAGGTCGTGGTTCCTGATTTTAACAGATGGATTGGTAGGCGAACTCTAACCTTCGCAAGAATCGGCAATTCGTGTGATTATTGATTTATCAGGCCTACCGCAATTACCCTAAAGGGAGTGAAAGTGTCTCGGAAAGCGTTCTCTTCTATCGAAGCAATGGAGATACATACTGTCACTAATTCCTGACTGACTCGTCCCTGTGAGGTAATCGAAATTACGTCGCTCCCATCAACCATCAAGGATTGCATTACTCACATCTCACGACGTTTAAGTGTTATGGAAATGTGCTAAATGTAACCTATTTTGATAAGCATCGCAGAAACGCGGTTTTTATTTCGTTCGTGCCAACACTTCCATCGATGCAGGGATGGTACAGCGTAGACTAGGAGTTCTAGAGGTATAGCTAATGTTAGGTTTGCAATTAATGTATGTAGCTGAAGATTCAAAACTGTATATAATTTATCGAGGACTTAGTTCGAATAATGTAACTAATACTATTAAATTAGTAATACTAGTATTTATTTAAGGCTTTGGTTCCCTGTCGCATAATAAGATAAACAAGCATTATGGATCATAAACTTTCATTTCATAAAGAGTAAGTTCCTTTCAATGTACAAGTTGATACGTATCTTCGCATCTTACTGGCAATATCCGATGAAACGCATATTATAACAGTTTCCGAATCCTTGTTACGGTTATGTCTTCCATTGTTGATATACTGCCAAAACAAATACGTGTGGAACAAATGTCAAATTTAACTCCTTAGCTTATATTTCATTAGAATAGTTTCTGTTCGCTTTATATTTTCGAAACTCTAGATGAACATTGAAAATTTCCAATAGATAGCAAATGTCGCAAACTTTGTAGGTAGCATTCATCTTGGCATGGTTTTCCTGAAATTTCTCTTTGGAAAGCGATACCAATTGCCAGGACACACAACGCGGGGATGTCTACGCATCGATAAGACCGACCAGCATACGACACGTACCCCTGTATATAAGGCGATCCAACGTGAGCATCACCATCGGGCCTAGCCGACCTCAGCCACTGCCGATCTTGCCATAGATTGGCCGTGAACCAATGTAGTACCAGAACCAATGAAGCCACCGGAGCCGCTACGAGGGACCAGTGATACCAGGCAGCCGGACATACATTACCGGACCCTGCCCCAAGGGGTAGGACTAAATCATACCTTATGTTATGGCCGCACACACATGCCGGACCATCTACATGCCAATACCCTAGAAGCGTACGACTAGGGCTGCTGGAAGTTCGCATTGACTCCAGAAGGAGCATTGAGCCGAAGGCCATCCTGCAAACCGATGCATGGTGAGATTGACATTGGCATGAATTAGCCTCGTAGACGAGTCGTGACGATGACTTACGATGCATAAGGTTACCGAGTACACGGAAGTACGTCGCGTAGGCTAGTTGGTACTTGAGGGTGATCGCGATTATCGGGAGAACAATTATGATCAGTTTTGTAAACGAGAGGGTAACAGGGAAAGAATTTGGAACAGATGTATAGCTCCAAGTTATGTAACTATCCCTTCTACATATATCGCGCCGCGTGTGTCTTAGCCTAGTGATCGATCGTAAAGAAGCTTATAACGACTTAGATCTAAGGGCAAGCATCCCTCCTCGTCCAACAATGTCTTCTGTATTGTAACTAGTTGTGAATAAATGCACGCATCCCTCGTTGTCCTACGCAGTCTTCCAGATTAAATCCTGAGTTTGGAATTAAGCCTGAGAGATGAAAGGATCATATATTAATTTAAATATAAACCCGGGAGATAGCGGATTAGTTACACGAAAAGAATTAAAAGCGACAGCAATAGAATCCGTAAAGTTTAACGAAATGGAAGGAATCATCCATCGATGGGAGAGAAACAGCTCAGCCATGAAGTAAAACCGAATTCGAGATAACAAACCATCGATGAAAGAATTCGGAAATAGGAAAAGGTAGATTCTGAAATAAAACAGTCTTGGGGCGGGGTGTTGACGTATATATGTATTCGACAATGGCTGTCGACTAGCCAGAAGATATAGACAATAGCCGCCTTCCATCTCCACATCACCACCACTCCACGCCTATGTTACCGCCAACCTCTCCGCGGACGAACTATTCGTGATCACAGTTGTTACAGTACAGATGAAAGACAACATCTGAACTCGACATCAGAACAGCGCATTCAGAAGATAAGCGTGTAAAGCAAACATGTAGATTAGTCCTGGGAAGGAACTGATTAGAAAGTGGAACGATGGGACATATTAGAGGCAATAACGTTGTATCTGAAACGCAACGAGGCTATAAAGCAGAAAAATGACGGTATAAAGGTTTACTTACCAATGTCAGCATACCCAAATCTGACCCTCGCGAAGGTTGCCCAGGTCCCACTGGTGAAGCCCAGGAAATGCCTGGTCAGGCCTCCGAGGATACCCGACCGGTCAACACCCGGCAAGGAACTGAGAATTCGCGCGGTGCCCGTTTTATATGAGACACAATCGATTTCCGAAATCAGCCGAGGATATTCCAATTTTGTCGATTTCGTTAAAACTAAGTAAATGTACGTTAATGCATGATTTCGGTTATTTGTTATCAACAATGTCAATGAGTTATGAACAATATATTCAAAAATTTATATAGGATTAGAAATAACATTTACGTGTCTTCTAAATTAAGGAAATCTCCTGTACACATAGCTATGTTAAGTTAACTGTACTACTTCTTATATGTACGCTTTCAGTCTCAGCATATATATTCACCGTTCCCTTAATACTGATCTTCATCCTAATATTGATTCTGGGTAGTTTCTTCTTCAGAGGAATGTAAGGAATGCTCTACTGTAAAGCAAATGCGTATTATATAATAAACATTTTATAAAAATCCTGGAATATTCGTATGAATAGTGCTCGGGGAGTTATTTCTAATCCCTGGTAGCCATTTATAATTACTTAGAAACAATTATAACTTCAATTAGAACCATTGATTAACTCGGGATGCTCTCATCTAACTTGTAAGACAGGAATGAACCGCCGATTGCTCTTACTTCATATTCCTGTATAAACGCACACTTTTTAAATCTGAGGATGACAGAGCAACTTATATTACGCATTCGTCTTTGTTAAAGTAAGATCTAAATTAATTACCAAATGGTAATCCCAGATTCAATGACAAGTTATAATTTATTGGACAGTTTTACCTAGAGCCATCTATTCCCGTATCAAATTCATTTAGTCAGTGATACGTGAAATTTATAACTACATTTTGTTAGTTATTTTGGTTCTATCCATTTTTATCACAAGTACATGCTTTGAGCAATTTGTTATTAACAGTAAACTTAAAAATTCATGCATACCTTAAACGCAAGATTAACTGGCTGTTCAATAATTAAGTAGCAAATGCAATATTCCTATAGTTAGCTTGTAATAGCTGTAGCCCGGTACCCTTATTAACATTTTAAAATTTTCATAGCTAGTCTTACTTGGAAGTAATGAAATATTCAAGGACAGGAACTTCCAGTTCCGACGCAACGTTTGCCTCGTTCAGTTTTAAAATGTGTATACAGCCATCCATAAATATTTCGAATCAATTATACATTCTGTTCATTGTCCACTCCCTAACTCATTCGATTTATACTAGTTACTTTATTTGCACAGTCAATATATAATATATTTAGATATACGTTACACATATACTTATACACAGACAAATGGCCAATTATCACATTCCTTCATCGCTTCAATCTCATACATCGAAAATTTCCAATTTAACGAAGCCTCCCATCGGAGACACCAATCACACCACCCAATACTCCTGCCTCGCTGATTTCCTTTATAAAATCTCGTCTCTCATCATCTTCCCAAAAATTTCTACGAAAGATTTCTCGTCTATTTCTCTCAGAGATGCTCTTGCAGTATACATTGTTATACATATACTCGGATGATGCTCCATCGTATATCCAGTACTTATTTCGTAACTTGTCGTCGTAATTTAACCCGTCTATAGTCTACCTATCCAATGACTTCGAAATAATTCACGAGAAGGGGGATGGATTCATTTCGCAGAGGTATAACCGGAGCAGTATGGCGGTACGTTATAGCAGCAAAGAGATCAGGAAACGCGAAGGAGTAACTTATAGTTGGTGGCCAAACGTGCGTGTCTGATAGCCTTATCTTACCTCAGTTAGAACAGCACGACTTCGAATGAAGTTGCTCGTACGCTTTTATGCGACTGTCAGAAACACGCACACTGGAGTGCTGGCATTAAGACCGGTTTCAAACCTGTACGTAGACTCTCGTACGACGAACCTTCTTTCGACCCTGATAAATCAAATGCAAGGCAAGTGGGACTAGAAACCTCTGCACTCGGCTAACGTCGCTATAAGCGAGAAAATGATATGCAGTTCATCACTTTGTTTTCTTCCCTCAGACGATATAGGGCGAGAGAGCGTCTATCTATAATTCCCTTTCTTTCCTCAAACAAAACTGTCTGCATCGAGTAGCGTTTCACTATGATATCAGCTCATCACGGTGGACCATAGGTATATTTCCATGGCGCAAAGTATTCATAAAATTGAATTTGACTATGGTATTAATGAAGCAGTTGGCACGATTTTTGAAGATATGCGAATATGAAGTCGTACATTCTACGAAAGGCAAATTGTTGTGAATATTCACCGGAAATTAGGGTATGCGGGTACTATGGGATGAAGTCATGCGAAGGGAAGTGAAGTGATTTTGACAACTAAAAAGCTCATATACGGCAGGCTCTAATAAATCGAGTCTTAGAATGGGTTAAAGTCTAATTTGAGAAATGCACGAATAATTAGTGCAAATATGCACTATAATATTAATGTAGGTTGCAGAGACAGTACACCATCATAACGATTCAAATGTTGGAAATATGTCGTGTCAAAGTTATGAGTGAAAATGGGGGTAAAATTAATCTGTATATCTTACATTTGTTTACAAAGATCCTATTAGATCCATCATAGATCCATCAGCCATACAAATTTTACCCATATTTTTAAGATGAGGTATTTACTCGCTTCCTACAATTTTCCTATTATATTCCCTTCCTAACACAATATTTACATAGAACTGTAAGTATTTCTAATGCTACAGTATTACTTGACATTATTCTTTAGAGCTTACACTCACGAACACCTTCTCAATCATTTTCACACCGCTTTTACCGCTATACAAACGTCGTAGACCTACAATTTGTTATTTGCTCTTATCTTCTGCTACCAGTTGAAACGAAAGCACTGAATAAGGCAGCATTTCAAGGAAACTCGCAAATATCTTTAATTTTTCTTACTGAAACAAAGTATTTGTTTCTATCATACCTTCCAGTGCAGACGTCTGATTGGATTCCATTTCCATCGAATAATTAAAAACGTTTTTAAAGTACAGAGGATGAATTGATATTCCTATTATTGTAACTAACAAGGTACAACCTTGTCTTACATCCGGTATTCCAAGAAATTTATTCGCTGTGACTTTCTGAGCCTAATTTTGCACTTACAAGATGTCTGCCCAAGTATCGTCACAAAGTAAATTTGATTTAATCGATTCGCCGACAGAATCCTCTACGGAGATTTATGATACGGTTACAGCAAATGAGAGGCAGTAAAGCATAACGTGATTTCGGTCTTCTGGCGATACACTGTACAGACGAAACGGTACAACTCTAGCTTATTCACAGTTGAGCGAAGGGTGGTAAACGGATATGACTTGAGGTGTGTCATCGAGGTTATATCTAACCGCAGTGGTCGATTCGTCTTGGACAGGTGAAATGAGAATCTGGAGCAGAATGTATAATAAAATGTGCTCTTTATCCCTTTGCTCGTTTTCCAATGCGGGACGCTTAAAAGGACGTGGATTCGTGGTGAAGTACTTATGCGCGCTGCGAAATATCGATTGTGTTTCGGTTTTACAGTTATTCGGCAATTAACCGTTGAATATTAGCGTTGCTCGTTTTCCAATGCCGGACGCTTAAAAGGTCGTGGATTCGTGGTGAAGTACTTATGCGCGCTACGAAATATCGATTGTGTTTCGGTTTTACAGTTATTCGGCAATTAACCGTTGAATATTAGCGGTTCGTATTTAGAAATTGTTTGTCTTGCTAATAACTTGATGGAAATGGTTGGGGCTTTTGTATCGATGTAACTGTGCCACGTGTTTTTTCATTTTTGTTAGAGTAGCTCGGTTAAGTATCCTTCAGCAGTGGATTCGAGACGAAAATTGATATGCAGAAGTTTGTGCGAGTGTCCCTTGTCTAATATTCGTGCTTCCGGGATGCATCGTAAGCCTCAATAAAGTATAGATATTATATGAAACAATTCTATAAAGATAAGGGAGTATAAATAACCCTTCTCTTACCTTAATGATAAATATCGAGAATAATTTTCATGTAAAAGGTGTATTTCTTAAATAATTATTAAAACAGGAAGTCAGGAATTAGTTACCTTAACTGGTTTGGTAGTACAGACGTTAAGTCATATTTTATATAATACGAATTTAGGATATATGTTTGGCGTAAAGAAGTTATATGAGTATATGGCAAGCTTTGTAGTCTGGTATAGATGATTTCGAACTTCGATAATTCTTTACTCTTACATTATCTGGTAATGTGAATCACTCTTAGTGATCTATTAGGTTCAAAAGAATCAGGCACTTAAGAACAGCCGGCATATCTGTGATGACTTTATAGAAACATTTGGTGCTACTATTTCAAAGGAAATATACGTTATTTGATTTCTCTGTTTCGTATTTTTAGTACTTTCAGTCAGGAATGACTTGTTAGACTAAACGCTTCTTGTGACTCAATAGATATGAAGATGTCACGAGAAAGGAAGTGTCAAGAAATATCCATTCCCCTTGATTTCCTGAATTTGATAAATCTTACTGGTTAAAAGAGAATATTCTAATATCTTGACGCAATATAACTAGTATTCTAGTATTCTAACACTTCGTTATAGTTTCATGCTGTTAGAGGTAATAGTAAAAGTAAATAAACCTGGGATCAGCTTATTAAGCTCAAAAACATATGTTTTAAAGGAATGGAATTTTAAACCAGTCAGATTGAATGAAATTGGTCTGAATATAGAACTTCCTACGCATTTAGCTGGGCAAAAACGTATATTGAAGTTCTAAATATAATGTAGTGGAGTAAAATTAATACGCAATATATCTATTTTTAAGTCTGCTTTCCTGCGAATGATGGCTCATAACATTCTCCTCCTCTCTTTATTTATAATGAAAATAACATCTTTTTTCGTGAATAATGTCCAGTAAGAGATGCTTTCACCAAGTTTGCAATACAACTGTTTCACAGCACATGATACTTGATAGAAATGCAAAAGTCACTTGACTATTGTCGTTCATTATAGTCAATTTTCGTCCGTGAGTCCTTAATATATAAATCAGTATATTGGTTCATTTTTGACAGTGGATTTAAAGTAATTATTGGAGTTATTGATAAATATTGGTAAAGTTGTGAAGCTGAGGCTGCGGTTATAGCTACGGCTATATTAACCTACGTTGAAGGTAATAATAATTTTGAATAAGTTAAATATCCGAACGTTTGTTCCTCTGGTATTGATAGTAAGGGACGAGGTTTTCCAAATGGAAAGCGTTTTCATTGAATTAATTAGTAATACGTTTAATAGTAACGGATGATAGGAATAAAATTTCGTTCGAAAGAATGTGGAATTTTTAATTTTAGTGAGCAGCCAATGTCATTAAATGTTCCTTATTATATGGAAATCTGGAGAAATAGAAATAATAAAGGACAGAATAAAATATTAACATTCAAAACGGAATTCTGATATATTTTCAGCGGCACCAATTATGCGCAACGTAACATTAGTTGATATAATTAATTCTCACAAAGATGAAGCGGTCCTGAATGTAGTGAAGAATTAAACCGGCTCTAAACTGAACACGTGAAGCTTTATTTCTCAACCAACCAATAAATAAAGTTTTGTATCGAAACTTTCGCTTGAATAAAACCTAACTGAATACGCTGGTAATTAATGTTGGCACTGGTACTAACAGGCGTGGTTAGTTAAAATCCTTTAGGTTAAATCTATACCTTCACCGGAAAAATTGCCCCCACTTTCAACCTTCAAATATAAACTTCTAGCCTGCGTTCTATATCATATTATTTTAAGTATGCTTCTCACAAACAGTTTCCTAATTACATGCATGATGTGTCTGTATAATATTAATCAGAACAATAAGTAATTAAATTTTCGATGGCATAATTAAATCGGAGGTAACGCATACATCACTTTTTCAAGTAATTCTGCTTTCCTTTCAACCACGTTTATAAATTTCACCCTTACATATATAAAATTGTAATAAGAAATAAAATAGTTTGTGACTTAAAAATAACATTCGTACTAATATTACGGATAATATAAGCAGTTGTGCAGGAGGATTCGTTAATATTTATTTATTTTAATTATACACTTTTTTCTTTTTTATATCTTAGATACTAATTCCTATTTCTTATTACAAGATCTCCAAATGATGATGATCCACTTCTCCCTCGCTTCGCGTGCAACCCTTGATATCTCCAATATTCTAGCTCACTATATAACAGACGAATATGATTATGCTCGTAGTACCTATAATTCGTGTTCCGATAAAAAGCGTTGTTAAAAGTCAGCGTTTAAATTGTATTTTGAATCTCACGCTTCTGTTTCGATTCCTCCGCATGAGTACAATGCACGTTTCAAAATTTCCAATTTATACCCTTCGCATCAAATATTAAAACGTGATTAAATTGCCAATATTACAAAACATATATATTAATGGGTAATGGGTATTTATAAATAGTTTAGTTTTTCTTGAACAGATAGCATTGCCTTCAGTGCTAAATAAGTTAAGAAAATGAATTTTAATAATATATAAACAATTAAGTTAGACTTGAAAGAATAAGTTATTTAAGGCAATATATCGTGAATCGAATACTGGAAATTTACGACATGAACAAACGGAAACAAATCGATAGGAGAATGGGTGTTATTAGTGTATTTTATTTTTCAAGCATAGTAAATCCGATGAACGACAAACGATACACAGGCGTATCTTCGGCGTGAAAGTTATAATGCAAAACACACGCTGATGTTTCGCCTCAGGTTCTTCGGCATGAAGCGTCTTCCAAGAGACTCCAAACCCCATCAATGTAACATGACTTGGCAAACACCCCGCTAAAAATGAATATGCACTGACTTCCAGCAATTCCCTAGCTCCATCACTTCACGCGATTCTATTTCCATTTCACCAACTCCATGTGCAATATCAAGGCGAAAAATTCTTCTGAACGAACCGATAAAGACTTATTTATTAAATTAAAGACGTTACGTTCTTATTTTAAATATTTGCTATTAAAAGGTGTAGTGATTATGGAATATTATCATGTATTGATGTTCCTTTTGTGATGTCTAGAAGTTCCAACTTCAATCCAGAAATATTTGGACTCCACTATCACAAGACAGAAATAGATATCTCAGAATTTTTCAAAATTAGTTTTTGGAAAGAGGTGGGAAGGCGACATTAATATACTATTGTGTAGAAAAGAAGTAGATGTTTTGAAAAATTTGACATGGAAGGCGCACGTTTCATTCATATTCTTTAAGGAAGACAGTCAAATATTGTGCAATTATATTCAATAGCCTTTATCCGTTAAGGAACTGAATTACGAATTAGAAAGTTGTCTTCAAAATAAAAGTTAGGAATAACCACGGATATTAGTTAATGGCGAAAATGTATAAATATTGAGATAAAGATGACCTAATATTTTCAATATTGCCCACAAAGAAATTGTCTTCGTTATGTACCGTTGGATATCATTCGTGGCAACATTCTTTATCCTTAATGTTGAATAATGGCGAACATCATATCAGTCATTTAGAACAGTAATTTCGATACTAAGAATATTAATTCAAAATTTCGTCTCCTGGTATCAGTATTCCATTTTGACAAATCAGTTTTGAGTTCGTCGATTATTCTCGATTCTCAATTTTTTCCTATAAAAAGACTGCCCTTTCTCCGATACGTTGCAATATTCCTCATCATATATTTTGTATAATTACAAATTTTGAATTATTCGTATATAACATTGTAATTTCAATATTAAAAGGAACATTTCAAACCTTCTCCCAGTAGAAATGAGTTCCTTTTCGTCACCTGGCCTTCTACATCAACTTCCCAATTATTAATTTATAGGTTATTCTCGCTTCTCAATGTTTCCCATAAAAGGACAGTATGCCTTACTCTTTATGTGGAATAATGACGAATTATGGATCTGTCACATATAGGATAATGTAGGGTACCATTACAGAAAAAGCCACGAATCGGCGATTGCCGAGAGAAACAACTTATATACCGATCAATATTTTCTAGAAGCAAACGGAGAAGTTGTTTTGGGTAACAAAATTAAGATCCATGCTCCCTACGGTGTAGTGGAACGTAGGTTATGTAACGCATCACTTCAATCCAGAAGTAATTTAACTTCCTCATCACAAGACAAGAATAGTAATTTCTGTACCCTTCAAAATTAATTTTTGGAATCGTTTGGGGAGCGAGGAATAGTATATTATTGTGTAGAATAGAAGCAATTATTTTGAAAAATTTGGCAAGGAATTCATACGTTTCACTCATATTGCTTTGCAAGGGATAGCCTTATTGCGCAATTTTATACAACAGTCTTTATTCGTTAAGGAACTGAATTACGAATTAGTAAGGTATCTTCGAAATGAAAGTTACAAATAAATATGCATAATAATTAACCGTGAACTTCTTTAAAAATTGAGAAAAATGAGAACTAATATTTACAATCCTTTCCCACAAAGGACATACCTTCGTTAGGTATCGTTGAATGTCGATGGTGGCAACATTTTTTATCCTTAACATTGAGTAATGACGAATTTTAAATAAGTCGCTTATTCGATATTACGAAGATTAATTCAGAATTCCTTCTCCTCCAATCAGTACTCCATTTCTACAAATCAGCTCTAAATTCATCGATTGCCCTCGATTCTCAATTTTTTTCTATAAAATTTCGTCCCTTTTTCCGACTCGATCCAATACTCCCCAACTTATATTTTGTATAATGACGAATTTTAAATTAATCATATATGTGGGATCGGGGTGGGTGGATTAGCTAAAGTAACGTTGTTTTACTACTTCTTAAAATACAATAAACTTATACTTATTGGCTACGAAACTGGAGACCCGCTACGGGTACGCTCGACTCTTACTTGTTAGACGCTGTCTTGAAGACCGTGAAGGACTGTTGCTGCCCGCGCCCTGGCACACTTATTTAAGCATTCACTCTGTTCTTTTCCATACCCAGGCTTTCCTTCGCAATCATACTTCTTTCTTACGCAACCTCGGAGGGCGCGGTACTTCAAACACTTTGCACGCATCTCTAATCTTTCCCTCCAACATAAACATTCATTGAAATCGATACTCTTGCGCGCGGTATCTTTCGTTCTGGGTCCAGGCACACCTGCCATTCCTCCAGGGCCGTTCTTATTCCAATCCCACATATATAGCATGTCGAATTCAATATGAAAAGGACTAATTCAAAATTTCTTCCAGAAGAAATGTGTTTCTTTTCTGCTCTTGGCATTCTATATCAACTTCTCAATTATAAATTTATCAATTATCCTCGTTTCTCAATTTTCTCCCATAGAGGGACAGTATTCCCTACCCTTTATATTGAATAATGACGTATTACGTATCTGGCATATCCAGGACAGTGTAGAGTACCATTTCAGGAAGAAACCACGAATCGGCCATTGCCAACAAAAACAAATCATAAACCGACTTGTATATGGATAAGGGCTAAGTGTCTGATTCCTTGGCGGTAACCTCTTAACGTGAGACGAAATAATATGTTGAAAGAAACTGTCCACGCCATCCGAATCCTCTCCAGAAGACTGCAGCTTATCCTTGATGTTGCAATTGATAGCTGAAATCAAGTCGTCCTTTATACCGCCGTCGTCGATGGTGTCGTCATTCTTCGACGCCTGATCCTCATTCTTCGCCTCAGCTGTGACCGTCTCAGTCAGCTCAGCTTTCGAAGCCTCCGTCGTATCGTCGGACCTGCGTTCAGATTCGCCGTCCGAGGTGTCCATAGACGCTGTACTGTTCAACGTTTCCTCGTCCTTTTCGCCGACGGCTATTTATTTTTCGATCTCGTCTTCGTAGGAGCCGTTGAATCCGTCCACGTCCTCTTTATCTTCCTGGGATGCCGCCTTTGATGGTTTATTCAATGCCTCATCATTTTGACTAATATTCTCTAGCTTCCGATTCTTCGATGTCTCCTGGTCGTCTACATCCTTGCTTAATTCATTGTCCGCGTCCCCTAATGCGCAAGACGCTACATTGACGATATTCACTTCGAGAGATTCGTTCTCGCTGTATTGCGCCCCATTCACTATTACTATATTTCGTTTCGCTGTATTTCCTTCGTGGCAATTTGTTGCAATGTGGCCAAAATTATTGCACCTGAAACATTTTGGACCCTTTTCCCTGTCTGGGCAGTTCGCATGGTTATGCTCAATCGAAACACACCCGTAACAGTGAACCCTGTTGAACTTGCTGGGCTGGGGTTTCCTTTTCTTTACTTCCACTTTCTTATCGAGTCGACTTTGATCTACCGTCATCTCTTCCTTTATTTTTTCGTATAGTTCTAATCTCACTCAGTTCGTGTAACGATCGTGCCACGTACAGTATTGCTTTGCTCACTCCATCGTCCTGTATTCCGCTGATTATATGCTCGATTTGCGCGTCGTCCTCTACATATCCCTGGCTTGCTATTTCTTGCATCGCGCTGACGTACTGTCTTGCACTTTCGTCCACTCGTCTTTTACGTTTTTCCAGCTGCCTGTGAAGTAGGATACTGTTCACTTTTGTCTTGAATGCGTACAGTAAACTTTCCTTTAGTTTCCTCCATGACGTTAGCCCTCTTTCGTCCGTAACGAATTTCTTAGCTGACCCTTTCAGCATGCGTTTTGCATACAGCAGCATCTGTATCTCGTTTCAGTTCAATAACGTACTTAATTCTTCGAAATCTGCAATCCATTTCTCGATCGGTAGCTTGTCGTCTCCTGTAAAATGTACTAGACACTCGTCGACGTCTTTTGCTGTGAATTTGTTGCTACGCCTACTGCTTCGCCTGAGTTCTCGGTCCTTGCTTCATCGCCTTGCGGCCTTCCTTGTGTGCCCGCTCGATGTATCGCTGTCATCGCCGGATTCACAGCTCTCCGATTCTTTGTCGTCGGACACTTCTTCTTCCGCGTTGCATTTAACATCGTTTAATAACCTCTTTCTCGACTCTTCCTTTTTACCCGTAGACTCAAGATCTAATTTCCTTAATTCTTCCTTCAATCGGTCCACCTTCATCCGCATTATTTTATCTTCCGTGATTGTGCCGGTCGTTCTTCTTCTTGTGCCTTTCGGACTTTCTTTTGCGCGGTTCGCCACCGTTTGCTCGAGGATATCATCGCCTTCCTCTTGCCTCTTAGCACCACGCCCTTCGTACTCGTCGCTTCTTCCTGCTTCCATCGTTTGGCCGAAACTCTAAGCTTATTGTCTTCCTTCTTTTCGAAATCTGTCACACACCTTTGGCAGCACACATTCACTGTACTTGACAATTTCGACTTAACACCTTTAACAACGCTACCCGTCGCCAATTCACGTTGATCCCGGACGAGCCCCCAAATGTGGGATCGGTGTGGGTGGATTAGCTAAAGTAACGTTGTTTTACTACTTGCTAAAATACAATAAACTTATACTTATTGGCTACGAAACTGGAGACCTGCTACGGGTACCCTCGACTTTTACTTGTTAGACGCTATGTTTGACAATTGTTGGAAGGAGGCGTCAGATTGTGCGCTATTTAAAGGCAAACGCCGCTCTGTCGTAGAGTGGAAAGCGTTCTTCGGAAAACATGCAGCTCGCATGCATGCAAAAGGTGATAGGGCAAAGTAATTAGAACAACGCTATTATGGAGCACCGTGACCTACGTCTATTCGCCCACTCGCGGAGTATATTTAGGCCTGCCGTATAAAATCGGAAAATACCTGTTAGTTAGCGTTAGCTATGCGTTCTACCGCGACGACATTACTATATTCCGGTGTCGTAAACACGGTACTTGCAATGAAAGCATTTTCATAGTGATAACCGGAAGCCTAGCAACTTGCTTCTGCGTTCAATGACTTTCCATTGCATGCAACCAAGTGCAAGCATGGATCTACGCTACTTTAGCCTTGGAGCAGTTATATCCTTGCGAGGCGAGATCCGAGAATATCACGTGTGGGCTCTACATAAGGGCTAAAGCCGTACTCTTGCGTCCTTCGACCGAATTTTCCCTTGGATATATTCGTGGTGGAAGGCGGAGACTGGTTTTCGATGAAAAGATTGGGGAAGCCTTGAGAATCCTGTTTCCTTTAGAAATTTATACCCGGGGAACAAATTTCGGGAAATTGGACCACCGTAGAAACCCCAAGGTATTTAATATACGATTTTTGTCTACTAGGTAATTTCTTTCCGAATTAATTACTCCATTAGACTCCGAAATTGTTTGCTATTACTTTAAACACCAATGGAATTTTATTTGTTCCTATTCAGTATGACTGGTGAGTGTTAATGGAATTGCATCCTGTGTATATTCTACCACATAAATTTTTTAATTAGTATCATGTCGCGGGTATACCCTTCATTGAGTCTGAAATTAATTGCAAACAAGTAATTGCCCATTAACTTTCATGGTGCGACTTTAGCTGTTTTACGTACCGTAACTGAACGTAATGCAAAGAGGTATATTCTCATTGAAACAACCAGTGCTCCAATTTTTACAAATTTTCAGCCGGAAGCTTTCGACGCTTCTACAGTAATACAGTATCAATACAAAATTTGTCCCGGTATGCGAAAGTAAGGCTCACGAGGTATGCAAACGGTGTTCATGGTAGCGTATGCCGCTAACCGCTTGCACTACGATAACGAGCTTCCATCGTCGTGAGTTTTTCGTACTGAATCACATAAATAACAATTGCACTCGCATTAGGCTGAAATTACGTGGAGCGTATATTAACGCGCGCGAAATTTGAATAAATTCAAAAATTGATAAGGTTTTATTTAGAATATGGCGAGTATGTAAGCTGCCAATTAGAATTTAATATCACCGTCATCCTCAGATTCTCGCAAATATATCATGTTGTAAGGACTTAAGAGAGTACTAGTAGAGAATTAGCATTAATTCGTACATTAAACCTGCAAAAGTTTAAATCCAAAACCATTTTCAAACGTTTTACTTGAAATTCCCCCTTGAAGAGGTAATTACCTTGTTCACATGACTGCATGATATTGCGTCCAATATAAGTTACATAAATTTTCCTATACTTTCCGAATTCCTCTTTCCTTTTCTCATTCGTGTGTCAATTAACCTGTGGTAGATTTAGCGCTAAATATCAAATGGCGATGCGTGAAATGCCGGAATGAAATAATTCCACGCGTTAATTAATTCCCGATACCTCGAGCAATGCTTTAAGAAATTTCGTCGAATTTTCAGCACGAAATCTTCGAACCGCTATTTTTTCGCAACGATTGCATCGACGAGGGCAAAGTGTTGAATATGCACTCGGTCGATGGAACTCGTTCCACGGTCTAATTCCAATTCCTCCGCGAATCCTTGCCAGAATGGTTGCTAACTGGCGCGAAGCGGAAGTAAGTAACGCGCGTTTCCGACTGTCCTGACGTCAATGTATAATATTATCGGCATGATGCGGCCAGCATTTCAACTTTCTGCGGGCAGACGGGCACGCGAGCGAAGATAAACGGCATGGCGGATTAGACTCGAATGCCTTTGGTAACCGTTCGAGACGGAAGGCAAGAAACTGAACAGATACATCAACCGGCAGGAGTACCGAAACTGGCTAAAGATTAGTTATCGCGAAGCCATCGCTGTGATCTTCTTTGTGTTAATTATTCCACCGGCGATCTCTACCTTGATATCCTTGGAAGCTTTTTGCATTCATTTCCGTCTTATAATACAGGGTTATTTGTTATTGGTAGGCTTGGTTATACACATTACATGGATTTATTGCTGGATTCGTAGTCCTCGGTAACTATGCTATATCCATTGAAGTGTTATGCAATTCGCCATTTTAATTAATGTTGGCTGGTGGACTGAATTTGCCGCTTAAGTTATTATTTCACAGTATTTTAATCATTCAGATTAAATAACTTGGAACATTTGGTGACTAGATAGTTTAGTATGCTTTGTGCGGCGGCATGATTTATTGCTCAATATCGTAGCCATTATTAATGTCTAGTATATTTATGTATTACTTTATCCATACGGGTTTAACCCATATGCAAAATTACAAGAAAATTATTAAAGTGAAGCACATAGTTAACGGTAACAAAGGAAAATAGAAATAAGACAAGAAAGTAAACATATTGATAAAAATATACAAATATACCAAAAGACGAGATGTGTATAAGTATAAGAAAAAAAGAATTTTCCAAATAGAGGTGGATATAACACCTGTTTTGTCGTGTGAAGGGATCGGCTGAATGGATACAAGGCTGAATAGGTATTGTTGACATTAATAATGATTGTATTAATAACTGTCTGGTATACAAAAGCTGTTTTATGTTTTTGTACATGAAGAAAGCAGTATCGCCTAGATTAAAGTTTGGAACATTGGTTGAGGATTGTTCCAATATATCGGAATAATTCACACGGCTATGGAGCACTTTAAAAACAGAAAGAATACCAGAGATTTCCATGGTTACTGCTAACGTTGCTAAGATATGTGACGATTATGTGAATCCTTAGGTATGACACGAAACTAACTTGGGCTGTCCAATATGTCGTGAAGCTAAACGTAATAACAGGTATCGTGCTATTCCTAAAGATCTCGTATGCAATTTAAAGTAAGGAGCCCAGGTTCTTAGAATCCTTTGTTCGTTAGTTTGGAGAACCTTCAAATTTGTTGCTTTGATATATGTTTCTAAATAAATTGAATTGACTTGTCTATTCACATACAGTGCCTTGTCATACTGAATTAGCTAGTTGTATTCCATTCACTCATTTATGTAGCGTTATACTGTTATTTGGAGCATAAATATTCTTTCCCTGAGAATTAAATATTGTTGACTAAATTTTTTTTTCGGTCAGAATGTGCAGTAATTACAAGATTTTAAGAAGTTCTACATTTTTACCACGCTATTCAAAACGTTGGGATACATACCTTATCAAAAGCAAGCTTCGAATTTGAAAGCTATCCAATTTTATCGTGTTTTTACGTCTCTCTACTGTATATAAGCTTGTAATTCCACTATCTGTATTATGTAATTATAATACAGTTTAAACTCGACAGATATCTATCCGTATTATGCCTCAACGATGCACATAGATACAGAAATACTTACAAACTGCGTAGAAATAAATTTCCAAGTTATCCGTATAACTCAAATTTTAATTCTGACACATTTCATGATGAACGTCTATTTATTTTTCTCAGCATTTAAACGAACTTCTAATTACTCCACAATTAGTTACTTCCCGCTTGCGTTACCATGAACGAAAATAGGTTTTCTAATATAAATTACGATTCTCTATACGAATTCCCAAGGGAATTGGAAATTACGAAATGTGACATTGTTAGCTTGTACCTCGTTCAGATTAATTCGTATCACGTTTAATTCGGGTTTATTCGGTCTGCTTCAGATTATCATAATTGAATTGTATTACATACTCCTTCGTGAAAATTATTGAGTATTTATGAAAAAGGTTAAGCCTATGCAAGGGGAAGATATGAATGCCTCGCAAAAGTGGGCTTCGAAGTGCATTACCCCCGCTTGGATATAAATGTCGAGTACGCAGGCTGCCCGAATTGATTGAAATTGTGTGCACTATCTACCCAAACATCGTGAGGAATTTTCCAGCAGAAATTCGATTTAAACAAGTTGCAACTGAAATTTTAATTGGAATGCTTGTTAATATAATATGTGTGGCCCACGACGTGAATAGTATCATTGGACGGAATTGAAACGACATTTAATTACAGTCTGTTTAAGAAAATATAACTTGAAGCCTAATTATAGTTATCGTTAAATCTTATGAAGGAAATGATTGAAGCAACAAATGAAGGTGAAAAACGTTTCCGCTGGTGCTGATATATGCACTTCAAAAATGTAATGTAATACAGCTCATAAAGAAAACGTATGTTCCTGCTTTTACGTGTAGAAATTGGAATAAACTAGAACTGTTCCAAAATCTAGTCGAAATATGTGTCACAATGTAATGTAACGTACAGCTAATTGAGAGGAGCTTTAAACAATGTGGGCCGTGATATAGTTAGGGAACACGAATTTGTAACGAATACTTCCAAACGAAGCGATATAGAAAGATTAGCAGTAGTAAAGTGTACTCGTATGCAAGACGTACAAACCGATAAATTGCTGTCGCAAACGAAACAATTAGGGACATGGAAATTCAGCGAGTAATCTACTTCGAGGTACCAGGATAATAGTACAAAAACAATGTAAATCATCAGAGTAAATTTCACACATTTGAACCCGAAAGGGGTCCATACTCAATTCGAGAAGGGTGATCTCACGTTCCTCGCAATATTGACATGCTTGTTCAGCTTAAGTGAGGACTATATGATAATAACTGAAATAGAAGTAACAGCAGGTGAAATATGGAAAAGAAGTACTCATGATTTTCTACCTTCATGTCACCATAAATCGCAACAACCGGAATTCATAAGCGCATACAGGAAAGGTTTCGAGTAGTTACTTGCACACCGCGAAAATACTTCGAAGCGCAAGTGGTTAGTAACCATAAACGTGACTCTCAAGGCAAGAGCGTGCCCAGAGGACCGCCATTGAGGACCGAAGGACGAGGATCGTGAGACGAGAAAGGCGTGATCGGCGGGCGAGAGGGAGCTATCTTCTGCCCTCGCCACTATGTCTCCCTCATACGCTTTGGTCTGTACGGAAGCTGCGTATTCAGAAACGAGACTCGTCATCTCGGCCTTTACAAGCGGCTTTGGCGCTGGAAAAGCAGATTCATTGGCCTTGCGGCCTTGTTATAATATGGTGATAATATGTCCTGTACTGGATCACACTTGTGCTGCAGGTTCTTATGTTCAGGGAGTAGAAGACCTTTATTGGATCGCTCTTGTGCTATAGATTCTTATATTTAATGAGTGTGGTACAGATGGTGCGGCGCGCTATACCGACTAGCAATGTCTGACAGACGACACAACTGAAATTAAGCTGCGTTTAAATTGCTTGAGGTGTGTGGTGTTACTAAAATAAGGCTATCCGGTGCAGATCCGAAGCAGTAGTAAAACTTTGCAGCAGAAAATAGAAAGTTATAATCTGTAATCAAATTGCGCCGCAATTGCATGAAATTTGTGTTATTACTAAGACAAATGATTTCTGTGCAGTAATAAACCAGTAGTAAATCTTCGACCAAAAATCGCAAATTTTGTTAAAAATTCGCTGACACCGCGATCAAGCAAAGCTGCAATTGCTGAATGCGTGACATTACAGGAATAGTGTTACTATATGCAGTTCAGACACAGTAAAAAGACTTTACCGCAAAAAAGCAATTATTCTATATTTTCGCTGAAGCTGTAATCAAACAGTGCTGCAAATGCATGAAAGATGGGCTATTCAGTGAATAACGCTATTCTGCGCAGTTTCGCGCATTTCTGCAGCAGCAGTAAGACTACACCACAAAAAATCGATAATTTTCTAAAAAAATCGCTGAAGCTGCTCTAAAACTGCGATGAAAAGCATGAATTTGTGTTATTCGGTGAGCAACGTTATTCATACGGAAAATGCTGAAGAACGTAGGTGAGCAGGGAGTAGGTTAATACATTGGCTGCATAATTATGTCGATGCCTATAATCAGTAGCGTATTGCCAATTGTTTATATCTCCAGCTATAAATGATATATCTTTTGGCCAGACTAGAATTTCTACAGAATTAAAATTGTCAGTGAATATATTCTTCCAACGGCTATAGTTCTGTATTGGTGACTGCACTTAGTACCGTGATGTCAACTGTCAAGCACTCCAGACACATTTGATCTACACATTGTTTATTATTCAGTAGATCTGGAATTTAAGTCATCATTACATACATCTGTCCGTCGGATGCAGTTCTGCACAGATGGCTAAACTCAGTAGTGTGTTCACATATGTCATCGTCCCTATCGACAATTGCTCCATCCATTCAATATTCTAGAGTTTCGGAACAACTTTGGGCATCACGGAATTAATTAATACACTCACTATAGTACATCGTAGATTGGTATCCTCTGTAATGTATATCCATATGCCAGTATCACTAGCGGTAATTGATCTGTCCATTTATATTTCCATAAATGCCGTACTGATTTGATGACCAGGGAGTAGATTAATCCAATGGATATGGTACCGTGTTGATAGTTGTAATCAGATCTGTGTCGTCACTTCCTAACATCCCCTGCTGTAATTGATTTATCCATTGATCATTCAAGAGTTACTAAACATCTCAGATGATCAGCGAATTGAATAGTCCAAAGGAAATAACACTGCGCAGATAGCCACACGCAGTACTGCACTTTGAATCATATATATCTGAAGTGACAGTTCACCAATCCATTTATCACTCTAGAATTGCTATAGAATTTAAATCATCCGTGAATAGATTATTCCAACGGATATTATTATTTGGGGATGTACTAAGTACCGTATTGCCAATTGTAAATATCTACAGCCATAACTGTACTACACGTTGATTATTGTATCATTGCTGTGGAAAATATGTCATTGGCGGACAGATAAATTCAACGGCTGAAGTGTCTTGTCGGTGAATGTTCTATGAGCCGTACTGCTAACTGCTATAGGTATAACTTGCCTACACAATGACAATTCTAGTATTGCTGCGAATTTTGCCATCAGTGAATAAATTTGTAGAACGTCTACATTACCGTGATGATGGCTGCACTCAGAAATGTGGTACCAGTTGTTAATATCTAGCGAGATAACCGGTATGTCTTTTGCCACTTTAGTATTGCTATAAAATTAAATCATTTGTCAGTAGATTAATCAAACGTATACAGTGCTCCGTTCGAGGATGTACTAGTCACCGTACTCACAATTGTAAATATCACTAGACATAACTGATGTATACATAGATTATTCTAGTTTTGCGGCGTCATTTCAATCATTAGTGAACAAATTAATCCAACGGCCACATTACTGAGATGATGGCTGTGATCTTTACCATGTGGACAGTTGTTATGTACTCGACAGATAATGAACTTCTCTTCTGCCGTTCGAGAGGTTCTATATATTTCAAGGCATCAGTGAGCAGATTAATCAAGCGGTTACAGTGTTCTGATGTTGCATGCACAAAGCATCGTACTGTCAACCGTAGATACATCTAGCCATACCAGATATACGTTGATTATTTCAGAATTGCCTGGAATTTAGTCACCATTGAACACATTTGTACAACGGCTACATTGCTGTCATGATACCTGTACTCAGCACTGTGTTGCTAGTTGTTAATATCTCCAGAAATAATGGATCACTCTATCGCCTTTCTGTAACAGTTATGGAATTTCAGCCATCAGCGAGCATATTACTCTAAGGGCTATACCGCTGCGTTGATGACAACACCCGGCTCTGCATTGCCGCTCGTCAAAATCACTACTGATGTTCAAAGTATCCATTGGTGATTCTAACGTGGTACGGTGTTAGAATCGTTAGTCAACTGATTAACATACTGCTACATTGCTCTGTCCGTGGATGAAATAAGCACCGTACTGACAATTGTAAACATCTCAAGGCTCAAGTGATCTGTGCATTCACTACTCTAGAACGGCAGAGGAGTTTCAGTCATCGGTGAACAAACTAATCCAACGGCTGCAGTACCGTCACGGTGGCGGGACTCAGTACTCTGTTAGCAATGGTTAATATCTCGAGCGATAATGGAACTGTTTCATGTCATTCCAGATTTGATGTAATATTCCACCAGTCAGTGAAGGGATTATGCCGGCAGCCACAGTGCTCTGTTAGTGGATGTACCATGTGCCGTGTTGCCAATTGTAAATATCTATAGCAATAACTGAACCATACACTGATTAATCTAGAATTGCTATGGAATTAAGTCATGACTGAACAAATTACTCTAACGGCCGCAGTAATATGATGATCGCAGTACGCAGTACTGTGTTAACAATTGTTTACATCTCGAGCCATAATATATCTGGCTTCTGTCATTCTAGAATTGCTTGAGAGTTTAATCAGCATGAAACATATTGATCAAGCGGCTACACTGCACCGTTAGCGGCATTACCCAGTAGTTTACAGATATTTCTCAGTGCCTCCGACGAAAAATTGCTCTGTCCATTGATTATTTGTATTTACTTTGGAATCTAAGTTGTCAGTCAACAGATTAATCCAACGGCGACAGGGCTCTGCTGGATGTACCAAACGGTGCACTCTGAACAGTAAATATCTGCAGCCATAACTGTGCTACACATTGATTGTTCTCGATATGTGCAGCTTGAATCATCAGTGAACAAATTAATCCAACGGCTACAGTACTGTGATAATGGCTGTAATCAGTACTGTGTTGCCAATTGTTAATGTATGTAGGGATAATGAGTCTGTGCTTTGTCATTCTAGAATTGCTATAGCATATATATTATAAGTGAGCAAAGTAACCCAGCGGCTGCAGTACAGTGATGATGGCTCCACTAAGAATTGCGTATTCGATTGTTAATATATCGAGTGTTAATGGACTTGTATTTTGTCTTTCTAGGAATGTTGAAGAAACTAAATAATCACTGAGCAGATTAATCCATCGGATACAGAGATATGTTGGTGGATGTACCAAGCACGGTACTGTCAATTGTAAATATCTCTAGCCATAACCGTACCATACATTGATTACTCCAGAATCTCATTGAAATATGTATCATCACTGTCCTAAGGAGTCTAACGATTACAGTACTGTGATAATAGCTGCACCCAGTGCTGTGTTGATGATTCGTAATTGCTCAAGTGGTAATGGATATGTATATTGTCACTCTAGAATGGCTATAGAATCAAAATGATCACTGAACAGATTAATCCAACGGCTACAATGCTATGTTGGTGGATGTTATACACATCGAACTGTCAATTGTAAGTATCCATACCTATGCCCTTCCATACATAGGATATTCTAGAGTTGCTCTGCAATTTCCGTCATTATTGAACAGAGCATTTCAACGGCTGCAGTACTGAGATAATGCGTGCACTCAGTACTGCGTCGTCAGTTGTTAATGTCCTGAGGGATAATGGATATTATCACAATCACTCTACATCTTCTATAAAATCTGAACCAACGTTGAACATATTAATACAACTGCTACACAGCTCTGCTGCTGGATGCCCTAAGCACCGTACTGTTTATTGCTGCTGTCACTAGCCATAAACGTACTATACATAGGTTCTCCAGAATTGCTTTGTGAGTTACATATTCTGTAAACAAGGTAGTCCAACGCCTACAGTACTGTGATAATATCTGTGCTCAGTACTGTGTGGTCAATTGCTTATATCTCGAGGAATAATGGATCTTCATTTTTCCTTCTAGAATGCTGTAGAACGCACATCATCAGCGAGCGGATTAATCCTACGGAAAGTGTGCTCTGTTGGTAGATGTACTGAGCGGCATGCTATCAATTGGAAATATGTCTAGCCATTACTGTCCTGTACATTCCATATTCCGAATTGCTTGGAATTTATACCAACAGTGGACAAAGTAGTCCAAACGCTACATTAGACTGACAATGCTTCTACACAGTACTCTGTTGTCAATTGAGATTGTCGCGAGGGATAATGCTTATGAATTTTGTATTTGTAGAATTGCTGTGGCGCTTCAATCGTCACTCGCCAGATTAAACGAACGGCAACAGTGCTGTGTTTGTGGTTGTGCTAGTTACCGTGCCGCCAATTGTAAATATCCCTAGACATTAACGCACTATACATAGTTAATTCTGTAATAACTTTGTAATTTACATTATCAGTGACAAAGTAGCCAATGGCCTACAGTAACGCGATGATGGCTGCACTCGGTACTGTACTGATAATTCTTAATGTCTCGAGGTGAATGGATACATTTTTTTATTCTAGATGTGTTATCGAATTTAAATCATCGCCGAACAGATTAATCCAGCGGCTACAGTGCACTGTCAAATGTAATTATCCCTAGACATAACCGCAATATTCATAGGTTAATGTATAATTACTTTGGAACTTACCTCACCAGTAGACAAATGATCCAACGTCTGCAGCACTATGACGATGACTGTACTCATTGCTGTATTGCCAGTTGCCCATATCACGAGGAATAATGGATCTGTACCTTGTCGTTCTAGTATTGCTATAGAATCTAGAACACCATTGGAAATCTTAATGCAACGGCTATAGTGCACTTTTGATGGATGTACTGAGCACCGTATTGTCTATTGCAGGTACCGATAGCCATAACCGTACTATACATAGGTCCTCTAGAATTGCCTTGGGACTTACGTCATGAGTGATAAAAGTAATCTAACAGCTACGGTGCCGTTATGATGGCTGTACCCAGCACTGTGTTGTCAACTGCTCATATAACTAGGTATAATGGAAAATTCCTTTGTCATACTGGAATTGTTATAGAATTTAATTTATCAGTAAACAAATTAATCCAACCGCCGCAGTAGAGTGATAATGGCTGTACTCGGTATTGTGTTGTCACTTGTTTACATCTCGAGGGATAATGGATATGTATTATTCATTCTAGAATACCTATAGTGTAAGAATGGACAATGAGTAGATTAATCCAGCGGATGCAATGCTCTGTTCGTGGACATAATGTGTAGCGAACTGGCAATTGTAAATGTCCCTAGACAAAAACGTACTCTACACTGATTTTTCTAGAGTTGCTATGGAATTTACATAATCAGCGGACAAATGATCCAGCGTCGAGGGCACTGTGATCATGGCTGTATTCCTTACTGTGTTGTCAATTGTTAATATCTCGGGGGATAATGGATCCGTGTTTTCTCATTCTATAAGTGTTATAGAACAAAGATCATCACTGAACACGTTAATCTAACGGCAACAGTGCTCCATTGTTGTATGTACTATGCACCTTACTGTCGGTTGTATGTTTCCCTAGCCATATGAATACTATGCATCGGAAATTTCAGAATGCTATGGAATTCACATTTTCAGTGAGCAAAGTAGTCCAGCGGCTGCAGTGCTGAGATGATGGTTGGACATTGTTGTCAATTGTTTATAATTCGAGTCACAATATATTTCTCTTTTTTCAATCTCTAATTGCTGCAGAACATGAATCACCAGAAAACACAATAGCCCAATGGCAACAATGCTTGATATAACACCTGTTTTGTCGTGTGAAGGGATCGGCTGAATGGATACAAGGCTGAATAGGTATTGTTGACATTAATAATGATTGTATTAATAACTGTCTGGTATACAAAAGCTGTTTTATGTTTTTGTACATGAAGAAAGCAGTATCGCCTAGATTAAAGTTTGGAACATTGGTTGAGGATTGTTCCAATATATCGGAATAATTCACACGGCTATGGAGCACTTTAAAAACAGAAAGAATACCAGAGATTTCCATGGTTACTGCTAACGTTGCTAAGATATGTGACGATTATGTGAATCCTTAGGTATGACACGAAACTAACTTGGGCTGTCCAATATGTCGTGAAGCTAAACGTAATAACAGGTATCGTGCTATTCCTAAAGATCTCGTATGCAATTTAAAGTAAGGAGCCCAGGTTCTTAGAATCCTTTGTTCGTTAGTTTGGAGAACCTTCAAATTTGTTGCTTTGATATATGTTTCTAAATAAATTGAATTGACTTGTCTATTCACATACAGTGCCTTGTCATACTGAATTAGCTAGTTGTATTCCATTCACTCATTTATGTAGCGTTATACTGTTATTTGGAGCATAAATATTCTTTCCCTGAGAATTAAATATTGTTGACTAAATTTTTTTTTCGGTCAGAATGTGCAGTAATTACAAGATTTTAAGAAGTTCTACATTTTTACCACGCTATTCAAAACATTGGGATACATACCTTATCAAAAGCAAGCTTCGAATTTGAAAGCTATCCAATTTTATCGTGTTTTTACGTCTCTCTACTGTATATAAGCTTGTAATTCCACTATCTGTATTATGTAATTATAATACAGTTTAAACTCGACAGATATCTATCCGTATTATGCCTCAACGATGCACATAGATACAGAAATACTTACAAACTGCGTAGAAATAAATTTCCAAGTTATCCGTATAACTCAAATTTTAATTCTGACACATTTCATGATGAACGTCTATTTATTTTTCTCAGCATTTAAACGAACTTCTAATTACTCCACAATTAGTTACTTCCCGCTTGCGTTACCATGAACGAAAATAGGTTTTCTAATATAAATTACGATTCTCTATACGAATTCCCAAGGGAATTGGAAATTACGAAATGTGACATTGTTAGCTTGTACCTCGTTCAGATTAATTCGTATCACGTTTAATTCGGGTTTATTCGGTCTGCTTCAGATTATCATAATTGAATTGTATTACATACTCCTTCGTGAAAATTATTGAGTATTTATGAAAAAGGTTAAGCCTATGCAAGGGGAAGATATGAATGCCTCGCAAAAGTGGGCTTCGAAGTGCATTACCCCCGCTTGGATATAAATGTCGAGTACGCAGGCTGCCCGAATTGATTGAAATTGTGTGCACTATCTACCCAAACATCGTGAGGAATTTTCCAGCAGAAATTCGATTTAAACAAGTTGCAACTGAAATTTTAATTGGAATGCTTGTTAATATAATATGTGTGGCCCACGACGTGAATAGTATCATTGGACGGAATTGAAACGACATTTAATTACAGTCTGTTTAAGAAAATATAACTTGAAGCCTAATTATAGTTATCGTTAAATCTTATGAAGGAAATGATTGAAGCAACAAATGAAGGTGAAAAACGTTTCCGCTGGTGCTGATATATGCACTTCAAAAATGTAATGTAATACAGCTCATAAAGAAAACGTATGTTCCTGCTTTTACGTGTAGAAATTGGAATAAACTAGAACTGTTCCAAAATCTAGTCGAAATATGTGTCACAATGTAATGTAACGTACAGCTAATTGAGAGGAGCTTTAAACAATGTGGGCCGTGATATAGTTAGGGAACACGAATTTGTAACGAATACTTCCAAACGAAGCGATATAGAAAGATTAGCAGTAGTAAAGTGTACTCGTATGCAAGACGTACAAACCGATAAATTGCTGTCGCAAACGAAACAATTAGGGACATGGAAATTCAGCGAGTAATCTACTTCGAGGTACCAGGATAATAGTACAAAA
This sequence comes from Eufriesea mexicana, assembly GCF_001483705.2. Classification (NCBI taxonomy): domain Eukaryota; kingdom Metazoa; phylum Arthropoda; class Insecta; order Hymenoptera; family Apidae; genus Eufriesea; species Eufriesea mexicana. Next base: position 88,540 of record NW_016908798.1, on the reverse strand, counting down.
ACAATGTAAATCATCAGAGTAAATTTCACACATTTGAACCCGAAAGGGGTCCATACTCAATTCGAGAAGGGTGATCTCACGTTCCTCGCAATATTGACATGCTTGTTCAGCTTAAGTGAGGACTATATGATAATAACTGAAATAGAAGTAACAGCAGGTGAAATATGGAAAAGAAGTACTCATGATTTTCTACCTTCATGTCACCATAAATCGCAACAACCGGAATTCATAAGCGCATACAGGAAAGGTTTCGAGTAGTTACTTGCACACCGCGAAAATACTTCGAAGCGCAAGTGGTTAGTAACCATAAACGTGACTCTCAAGGCAAGAGCGTGCCCAGAGGACCGCCATTGAGGACCGAAGGACGAGGATCGTGAGACGAGAAAGGCGTGATCGGCGGGCGAGAGGGAGCTATCTTCTGCCCTCGCCACTATGTCTCCCTCATACGCTTTGGTCTGTACGGAAGCTGCGTATTCAGAAACGAGACTCGTCATCTCGGCCTTTACAAGCGGCTTTGGCGCTGGAAAAGCAGATTCATTGGCCTTGCGGCCTTGTTATAATATGGTGATAATATGTCCTGTACTGGATCACACTTGTGCTGCAGGTTCTTATGTTCAGGGAGTAGAAGACCTTTATTGGATCGCTCTTGTGCTATAGATTCTTATATTTAATGAGTGTGGTACAGATGGTGCGGCGCGCTATACCGACTAGCAATGTCTGACAGACGACACAACTGAAATTAAGCTGCGTTTAAATTGCTTGAGGTGTGTGGTGTTACTAAAATAAGGCTATCCGGTGCAGATCCGAAGCAGTAGTAAAACTTTGCAGCAGAAAATAGAAAGTTATAATCTGTAATCAAATTGCGCCGCAATTGCATGAAATTTGTGTTATTACTAAGACAAATGATTTCTGTGCAGTAATAAACCAGTAGTAAATCTTCGACCAAAAATCGCAAATTTTGTTAAAAATTCGCTGACACCGCGATCAAGCAAAGCTGCAATTGCTGAATGCGTGACATTACAGGAATAGTGTTACTATATGCAGTTCAGACACAGTAAAAAGACTTTACCGCAAAAAAGCAATTATTCTATATTTTCGCTGAAGCTGTAATCAAACAGTGCTGCAAATGCATGAAAGATGGGCTATTCAGTGAATAACGCTATTCTGCGCAGTTTCGCGCATTTCTGCAGCAGCAGTAAGACTACACCACAAAAAATCGATAATTTTCTAAAAAAATCGCTGAAGCTGCTCTAAAACTGCGATGAAAAGCATGAATTTGTGTTATTCGGTGAGCAACGTTATTCATACGGAAAATGCTGAAGAACGTAGGTGAGCAGGGAGTAGGTTAATACATTATATCTCCAGCTATAAATGATATATCTTTTGGCCAGACTAGAATTTCTACAGAATTAAAATTGTCAGTGAATATATTCTTCCAACGGCTATAGTTCTGTATTGGTGACTGCACTTAGTACCGTGATGTCAACTGTCAAGCACTCCAGACACATTTGATCTACACATTGTTTATTATTCAGTAGATCTGGAATTTAAGTCATCATTACATACATCTGTCCGTCGGATGCAGTTCTGCACAGATGGCTAAACTCAGTAGTGTGTTCACATATGTCATCGTCCCTATCGACAATTGCTCCATCCATTCAATATTCTAGAGTTTCGGAACAACTTTGGGCATCACGGAATTAATTAATACACTCACTATAGTACATCGTAGATTGGTATCCTCTGTAATGTATATCCATATGCCAGTATCACTAGCGGTAATTGATCTGTCCATTTATATTTCCATAAATGCCGTACTGATTTGATGACCAGGGAGTAGATTAATCCAATGGATATGGTACCGTGTTGATAGTTGTAATCAGATCTGTGTCGTCACTTCCTAACATCCCCTGCTGTAATTGATTTATCCATTGATCATTCAAGAGTTACTAAACATCTCAGATGATCAGCGAATTGAATAGTCCAAAGGAAATAACACTGCGCAGATAGCCACACGCAGTACTGCACTTTGAATCATATATATCTGAAGTGACAGTTCACCAATCCATTTATCACTCTAGAATTGCTATAGAATTTAAATCATCCGTGAATAGATTATTCCAACGGATATTATTATTTGGGGATGTACTAAGTACCGTATTGCCAATTGTAAATATCTACAGCCATAACTGTACTACACGTTGATTATTGTATCATTGCTGTGGAAAATATGTCATTGGCGGACAGATAAATTCAACGGCTGAAGTGTCTTGTCGGTGAATGTTCTATGAGCCGTACTGCTAACTGCTATAGGTATAACTTGCCTACACAATGACAATTCTAGTATTGCTGCGAATTTTGCCATCAGTGAATAAATTTGTAGAACGTCTACATTACCGTGATGATGGCTGCACTCAGAAATGTGGTACCAGTTGTTAATATCTAGCGAGATAACCGGTATGTCTTTTGCCACTTTAGTATTGCTATAAAATTAAATCATTTGTCAGTAGATTAATCAAACGTATACAGTGCTCCGTTCGAGGATGTACTAGTCACCGTACTCACAATTGTAAATATCACTAGACATAACTGATGTATACATAGATTATTCTAGTTTTGCGGCGTCATTTCAATCATTAGTGAACAAATTAATCCAACGGCCACATTACTGAGATGATGGCTGTGATCTTTACCATGTGGACAGTTGTTATGTACTCGACAGATAATGAACTTCTCTTCTGCCGTTCGAGAGGTTCTATATATTTCAAGGCATCAGTGAGCAGATTAATCAAGCGGTTACAGTGTTCTGATGTTGCATGCACAAAGCATCGTACTGTCAACCGTAGATACATCTAGCCATACCAGATATACGTTGATTATTTCAGAATTGCCTGGAATTTAGTCACCATTGAACACATTTGTACAACGGCTACATTGCTGTCATGATACCTGTACTCAGCACTGTGTTGCTAGTTGTTAATATCTCCAGAAATAATGGATCACTCTATCGCCTTTCTGTAACAGTTATGGAATTTCAGCCATCAGCGAGCATATTACTCTAAGGGCTATACCGCTGCGTTGATGACAACACCCGGCTCTGCATTGCCGCTCGTCAAAATCACTACTGATGTTCAAAGTATCCATTGGTGATTCTAACGTGGTACGGTGTTAGAATCGTTAGTCAACTGATTAACATACTGCTACATTGCTCTGTCCGTGGATGAAATAAGCACCGTACTGACAATTGTAAACATCTCAAGGCTCAAGTGATCTGTGCATTCACTACTCTAGAACGGCAGAGGAGTTTCAGTCATCGGTGAACAAACTAATCCAACGGCTGCAGTACCGTCACGGTGGCGGGACTCAGTACTCTGTTAGCAATGGTTAATATCTCGAGCGATAATGGAACTGTTTCATGTCATTCCAGATTTGATGTAATATTCCACCAGTCAGTGAAGGGATTATGCCGGCAGCCACAGTGCTCTGTTAGTGGATGTACCATGTGCCGTGTTGCCAATTGTAAATATCTATAGCAATAACTGAACCATACACTGATTAATCTAGAATTGCTATGGAATTAAGTCATGACTGAACAAATTACTCTAACGGCCGCAGTAATATGATGATCGCAGTACGCAGTACTGTGTTAACAATTGTTTACATCTCGAGCCATAATATATCTGGCTTCTGTCATTCTAGAATTGCTTGAGAGTTTAATCAGCATGAAACATATTGATCAAGCGGCTACACTGCACCGTTAGCGGCATTACCCAGTAGTTTACAGATATTTCTCAGTGCCTCCGACGAAAAATTGCTCTGTCCATTGATTATTTGTATTTACTTTGGAATCTAAGTTGTCAGTCAACAGATTAATCCAACGGCGACAGGGCTCTGCTGGATGTACCAAACGGTGCACTCTGAACAGTAAATATCTGCAGCCATAACTGTGCTACACATTGATTGTTCTCGATATGTGCAGCTTGAATCATCAGTGAACAAATTAATCCAACGGCTACAGTACTGTGATAATGGCTGTAATCAGTACTGTGTTGCCAATTGTTAATGTATGTAGGGATAATGAGTCTGTGCTTTGTCATTCTAGAATTGCTATAGCATATATATTATAAGTGAGCAAAGTAACCCAGCGGCTGCAGTACAGTGATGATGGCTCCACTAAGAATTGCGTATTCGATTGTTAATATATCGAGTGTTAATGGACTTGTATTTTGTCTTTCTAGGAATGTTGAAGAAACTAAATAATCACTGAGCAGATTAATCCATCGGATACAGAGATATGTTGGTGGATGTACCAAGCACGGTACTGTCAATTGTAAATATCTCTAGCCATAACCGTACCATACATTGATTACTCCAGAATCTCATTGAAATATGTATCATCACTGTCCTAAGGAGTCTAACGATTACAGTACTGTGATAATAGCTGCACCCAGTGCTGTGTTGATGATTCGTAATTGCTCAAGTGGTAATGGATATGTATATTGTCACTCTAGAATGGCTATAGAATCAAAATGATCACTGAACAGATTAATCCAACGGCTACAATGCTATGTTGGTGGATGTTATACACATCGAACTGTCAATTGTAAGTATCCATACCTATGCCCTTCCATACATAGGATATTCTAGAGTTGCTCTGCAATTTCCGTCATTATTGAACAGAGCATTTCAACGGCTGCAGTACTGAGATAATGCGTGCACTCAGTACTGCGTCGTCAGTTGTTAATGTCCTGAGGGATAATGGATATTATCATAATCACTCTACATCTTCTATAAAATCTGAACCAACGTTGAACATATTAATACAACTGCTACACAGCTCTGCTGCTGGATGCCCTAAGCACCGTACTGTTTATTGCTGCTGTCACTAGCCATAAACGTACTATACATAGGTTCTCCAGAATTGCTTTGTGAGTTACATATTCTGTAAACAAGGTAGTCCAACGCCTACAGTACTGTGATAATATCTGTGCTCAGTACTGTGTGGTCAATTGTTTATATCTCGAGGAATAATGGATCTTCATTTCTCCTTCTGGAATGCTGTAGAACGCACATCATCAGCGAGCGGATTAATCCTACGGAAAGTGTGCTCTGTTGGTAGATGTACTGAGCGGCATGCTATCAATTGGAAATATGTCTAGCCATTACTGTCCTGTACATTCCATATTCCGAATTGCTTGGAATTTATACCAACAGTGGACAAAGTAGTCCAAACGCTACATTAGACTGACAATGCTTCTACACAGTACTCTGTTGTCAATTGAGATTGTCGCGAGGGATAATGCTTATGAATTTTGTATTTGTAGAATTGCTGTGGCGCTTCAATCGTCACTCGCCAGATTAAACGAACGGCAACAGTGCTGTGTTTGTGGTTGTGCTAGTTACCGTGCCGCCAATTGTAAATATCCCTAGACATTAACGCACTATACATAGTTAATTCTGTAATAACTTTGTAATTTACATTATCAGTGACAAAGTAGCCAATGGCCTACAGTAACGCGATGATGGCTGCACTCGGTACTGTACTGATAATTCTTAATGTCTCGAGGTGAATGGATACATTTTTTTATTCTAGATGTGTTATCGAATTTAAATCATCGCCGAACAGATTAATCCAGCGGCTACAGTGCACTGTCAAATGTAATTATCCCTAGACATAACCGCAATATTCATAGGTTAATGTATAATTACTTTGGAACTTACCTCACCAGTAGACAAATGATCCAACGTCTGCAGCACTATGACGATGACTGTACTCATTGCTGTATTGCCAGTTGCCCATATCACGAGGAATAATGGATCTGTACCTTGTCGTTCTAGTATTGCTATAGAATCTAGAACACCATTGGAAATCTTAATGCAACGGCTATAGTGCACTTTTGATGGATGTACTGAGCACCGTATTGTCTATTGCAGGTACCGATAGCCATAACCGTACTATACATAGGTCCTCTAGAATTGCCTTGGGACTTACGTCATGAGTGATAAAAGTAATCTAACAGCTACGGTGCCGTTATGATGGCTGTACCCAGCACTGTGTTGTCAACTGCTCATATAACTAGGTATAATGGAAAATTCCTTTGTCATACTGGAATTGTTATAGAATTTAATTTATCAGTAAACAAATTAATCCAACCGCCGCAGTAGAGTGATAATGGCTGTACTCGGTATTGTGTTGTCACTTGTTTACATCTCGAGGGATAATGGATATGTATTATTCATTCTAGAATACCTATAGTGTAAGAATGGACAATGAGTAGATTAATCCAGCGGATGCAATGCTCTGTTCGTGGACATAATGTGTAGCGAACTGGCAATTGTAAATGTCCCTAGACAAAAACGTACTCTACACTGATTTTTCTAGAGTTGCTATGGAATTTACATAATCAGCGGACAAATGATCCAGCGTCGAGGGCACTGTGATCATGGCTGTATTCCTTACTGTGTTGTCAATTGTTAATATCTCGGGGGATAATGGATCCGTGTTTTCTCATTCTATAAGTGTTATAGAACAAAGATCATCACTGAACACGTTAATCTAACGGCAACAGTGCTCCATTGTTGTATGTACTATGCACCTTACTGTCGGTTGTATGTTTCCCTAGCCATATGAATACTATGCATCGGAAATTTCAGAATGCTATGGAATTCACATTTTCAGTGAGCAAAGTAGTCCAGCGGCTGCAGTGCTGAGATGATGGTTGGACATTGTTGTCAATTGTTTATAATTCGAGTCACAATATATTTCTCTTTTTTCAATCTCTAATTGCTGCAGAACATGAATCACCAGAAAACACAATAGCCCAATGGCAACAATGCTCTAATGGTAGATGCTCTAAGCACCGCACAGTCGATTGTAAGTATTACCAGCAATAACCATTCTATACATAGGTTATTCTCGAATTACTCTGCAATTTACTTTATCAGTGAGCAGAGAAATGCAACGGCTACGGTACTCTAATGATGGATGTACTCCGTACTGTGTTGTCAATTGATAATACATTGAGGGCTAATGTATCCGCGCCTTTCCATAGTAGAAGTTCGATAGTATCTATATAATCTGTAAGCAATACAGTCCAACTGCAGCAGTACTGTGGTGATGGCTGTAGTCTGTACTGTGTTGACAATTGATAATATATAGAAGTGTAATATATCTGTGCCTTGTAATTCTAGAAACTCTATAGATTTTATATCATCAGTCAACAATGTAATCCAACGGCAGGGGTACAGTGGCGATGGCTGTTCACAGTATCGTATTTTTAATTGTAAATATCTCGAGGGATGATGGATATTAGTAAGTCATTCTATTATTGCTATGCAACCAAAGGATCACATCACAGATTAATCCAATGGCTACAGTGCTCTGTTGGGGGATATTATATGTAGCGTACTGTCAATTGTAAATATCCCTGGCTATAACCCTACTATAAAATCATTGTGCTAGAATTGCTTTGTAATTTACATCATCAGAGGATAAATCATACAAAGTCTACAGCACTCTGACGATGAATATATTCCTCACTGTGCTGCGAGTTGTTAATATCTCCAGGGTTAATTGATCTGTACCTTGTCATTCAATAATTCTTATAGAATAAAGATCATCACTGCAAATGTTAATCCAACGGCAACAGAGCTCTATTTGTGTACGTACTATGCACCATACTGTCAAGTGTGAATATCCCTAGCCGCAATAGTACTATGGACAAGTAATTGCAGATTTGCTTTGGAATATACATAATCAGTGCGTAAGATAGTTCAACGGCAACAGTGGCGGGATGATGGCTGCATACGGAACTGTGATTTCAGTTGTTAATATCTCGAGGCATAGTGGATATGCTTTTTTACTTCCTCGAAATGCTGGAGAATATAAATCATCAGAGAAGAGCTTAAAACATCGGCGACAGTGCTCTGTTGCTATATGCATTAATCACCGCACATTCAATTGCGAATATCACCAGCAATAACCATTCCATACATAGGTTATTCTAGAATTGCTTTGCAATCTACGTCATCAGTGAGCATAGCAGTCCATCGACTACGGTACTGTGATGATAGATGCACTCAGTACTGTGTAGTCAATTGGAAACAAATCGAGGGATAATGGGCCTGTGCCTTGCCATTCTTGAAATACTATTGAATATATCCGAAGTGAACAATGTAATCCAACGGCAGCAGTGCTGTGATGACAGTTGTACTCAGTACTGTGTCGTCAGTTGATAATGTATAGAAGGATAATGGATCTGTGCCTTGACATTCTATAAATTCTATAGAATTTATATCATCAGTGAGCAAAGTAATCCAACAGAAGCAGTACATTGATGATGGCTATACTCAGTACACTGTCGTCAATTGTTAATCTATCGAGGGATAATGTATATGTGGCTTGTCATTCCATAAACTTCATAGAATGAAGTCATCAGTGAACAAAGTAATCCAATGGCAGCAGTAGAGTGATGACGGCTGTACTCAGTATTTTGTTCTGAATTGTTAGTATCTCGAGGGATAATGGATCTGTACCTTGTCATTCTATAATTGTTATAGAATCAAGATCAGCACTGAACCGGATAATCCAACGACAACCGTGCTCTCTTGGTTGAAGTACTAAGCACCGCAATGTCAGTGGTATATATCGCTACAAATGACCATTCTATACATAGGTTATTCTAGAATTGATTTACAACGTAGGTCATCGTTGAGCAATGTAATCCAACGGTTACAGTACTGCGATGATTGCTGTACTCAGTAATGTGTTGTCGTGTGATAGTATATCGAGCGGTAATGGATCTGTGCCTCGCCATTCTGGAAGTTCCATAGATATTAACCCATCGGTGAACAGAATATGTCAACGGCAGCAGTGCAGTGGTGATTGGTGTACGCAGTAATGTATTGCAAATTGCTAATATCTCAAGCAATAATGTGCCTGCATTTTGTCATTCCATAAATGGTATGATATCAAAATGAACACTTAACAGTTCAAAACAAAGGATACGATGCTCTGTTTTTTGATGTACTGACAAGCATACAGTCAATAGTAAATATCCCCAGACAAAAACGTACTATACACTGATTATTCTATAGTTGCTTTGGAATTTACATCTTAAGCGAACAAATGATCCAACGTCTAGAGCACTGTGATCATGGCTGTATTCATTACTGTGTTGTCAATTGTTAATATCTTGGGGATAATGGATCCGTATTTTGTAATTCTATTACTGCCATAGAATAAAAGTCATCAAAGGACACGGTAACGAAACGACAACGAAGCTCTATTGGTGTCCGTTCTTTGCACCTTACGGTCATTTGAAAATATCCCTACCCATAAGAGTACTATTCACTGGTAATGTCAGAATTGCTTCGGAATATACATTTTCAGTTAGCAAAGTAGTCCAACTGCTACAGCGCTGAGGTGATGGTTGAACCTTGTTTTCAATCGTTTATAATTGGAGTCATAGCAGATCTGTCTTTTTTCTATCTCGAATTGCTGCAGAATATAAGTCATCAGTGAACACATTAGTCCAACGGCAACAATGCTCTGATGGTAGACGCTCTAAGCACAGCACAGTCAATTGTAGGTATTACCAGCAATAACCATTCTATACACCATTCTATATATTATTCAAGAATTACTTTGCAATTTGCGTTATCAGTGAGCATCGTTATGCAACAGCTATGGTACTGTGATGATGGATGTACTCATTATTGTGTTGTCAATTGTTAATATTTCGAGAGATAATTTATTCGCGCCTTTTCATTCTAGAAGTTGTATAGTTTTTATATAGCCTGTGAACAATGTAATCAAACGGCAGCAGTACTGTGGTGATGTTTGTAGTCATTACTGTGTTGTCAATTGACAATATATCGAAGTGCAATATATCCGTGCCTTGTCATTCTAGAAACTCTATAGAATTTATATCATCAGTGAACAAAGTGATCAAACGGCAGAAGTACAGTGGCGATTGCTGTTCGCAGTATTGTGTTTTTAATTGTAAATATCTCGAGGGATGATGGACATGAATTAGTCACACTAGAATTGCTATGCAATCAAAATGATCACTGCACAGATTAATCCGGCGGCTACAATGCTCTGTTGGGGGATATAGTATGTAGAGTACTGTCAACTGTGAATATCACTGGCTGTAACCCTGCTTTAAAATCATTATGCCAGAATTGCTTTGGAATCTACATCATCAGTGGATAAATGAGCCAAAGTTTACAGCAATCTGACGATGATTGTATTTCTCACTGTGCTGCGTATTGTTAATACGGAATTAAGGGATAATTTATCTGCATTTTGCCATTCCATAATTGATATAGAACAAGGATCACCACTGAGCATACTAATCCTACGGCAAAAGTGCTCTATTTGTGTATGTACTGTGCACCGTACTGTCAATTGTAAGTATCCCTAGCCGTAACAGTAATATACACCGGTAGTTGCAGAATTGTTTTGGAATGTAAGCAATCAGTCAGCAAGGTAGTCAAACAGCAACAGTGACGTGACGATGGCTGTACTCGTTATTGTGATTTCAATTGCTGACATCTCGAGGCATAATGGATATGCCTTTTTACATTCCCGAATTGCTGGAGAGGTTAAATCATCAGAGGAATGCTTCGTCCAACGGTGACGGTGCTCTTCTGCTATATGCACTAATCACCGCACATTCGATTGTAAATTTCATCAGCAATAACCATTCTATACATAGATTGTTCTAGTATTGCTTTGCAATTTACGTCATCAGTAGGCATAGTAATTTCTCGGCTACAGTACCGTGATGGTGAATGCACTCAGTACTGTGTTGTAAATTGATAATGTAGCGAGGGATAATGGATCTGTGCCTTACCATTCACGCAATTCTACGGAATACACATTAAGTGACCAAGGCAATCCAACGGCAGCAGTACTGTGATGATGGTTGTACTCAATACTGTGTCGTCAATTTATAATATATCGAGGGGCAAGGGGTATGTGCTTTACCACTCTAGAAATTCTATCGAACATAAATCATCTGTGAACAAAGCAGTCCAACGGCGACAGTACAGTGATGATGGCTGTACTCAGTATTGTGTTGTCAATTGTTAATATCTCGATGGATGGTGGACCTGTAACTTGCCATTCAATTATTGCTATAGAAACAAAGTTATCACCGAACAGCTTAATCTAATGGCAAGGTTGCTCTGTTGGTGGATGCACTAAGTACCGCACCCTCAATTGCAAATATCACTGGCAATAACCGTTCCAGGCATAGGTAATTCTAGAATTGCCTTGGAATTTACGTCGCTAGTGAGCAAAGCAATCCAACGTCTACGTTACTGTGGTGATGTATGCACTCAGTTCTGTGTTGGCAATTGGTATTATATCATGGGATAATAGATCGGTGCCTTTTTATTCTAGAAATGCTATAGAACCTAAACCATCAATGAACGTAGTAATCCAACTGCAGCAGTACAATGACAACGGTTGTACTCAGTATTGTGTTGTCAGTTGTTAATATCTCGAGGGATAATGAATATTTATTTGTCATTCCAGTATTGCTATAAAATCAAGCTTGTCGCTGAGCAGATTAATGCAACGGCTGCCATGCTATGTTCGTGTACGTACTAAGTAGTGCACTGCCAAATACAGATGTCCCTAACTACAACCGTACTATACTCAGATAATTCAAGAATTGCTTTGCAATTTACATAGTCAGTGAGCAATGTAATACATCGTCTACGGTACTGTCATTATGGCTGTACTCAGTTGTGTGTTGTCAATTCATATTATATCGAGGGTAAGGGATCTGTGCTTTATCATTCTAGAAATTCTATAGAATTTAAATCGTCTGTGAACAAAGCAGTCCAAAGGTAGCAGTACTGTGGTGATGGCTGTACTCCGTACTTTGTTGTCGTTTGTTCATATATCGAGAGAAATTGGATCTGCGGATTGGTTATTCTGGATTTGCTTTGGCATTTGAAATGCAATGGAGGGATCGATCCGGCGACAGCAGGTTCCTCTTTATGGATATACCCAGAAATGCTTTGCCTTATGTCATCTTCTCCAGCGACACTTGCTGTATCCACTTATCATTCAATTATTCCAGAGGAACGTAGATAAGCAGCGAAGAGATCCTTTCCAGTGGCTATGGTGTAGTGTAGGTTTCTGTACTCAGTACTGTTTTGTCAGTTGTTAACCTGTCGGGCGATAATGGATCCGACTCCCGACAGTTTGGAAATGCTACGGAATTTAAATCATCAGCCATTAGATTTATCCACCTGCTATATCATCTTGTGGACGGCTACACTCTGCACTGTATCGTTTTTTATCAGTTTGTCTAGAGATATTTTGTCTCTCAGGAATTGCTGTGGAACTTAGGTAGTCAGCGATTAGATTAATGAGATGGATATAGAACTGTGTGCACAAAAACACCAAGTATTGAATTATCAGTTGTCGACATCTGATGCGACTATTGATCAATCCATTAATCATTCTAGAATTGCTATAAAGTAGAAACCATCATTTAATAGGTTAATCCAACGCCTGTAGTGCTATGTTGATGACCGTACGCAGTACTGTATGGTCAAGTATTATTATCTCCAGCCATACTTCACCCATTTACTAATCACTCTTTGTTGCTATGCGGTGCAGCTAATCAGCGTATATATTAGCCCAGAGACAACAGAAGAGTATAGATGGCTGCAATTACTAATGTATTGTAAACTGTAAATATCATGAGTGGTAATCGATATGCCTTTTGTCATTCTGGAACTGCAATACGGTATAAATCGTCAGTGAGCAAATTATACCAATGGCTACATTTCTGTCTTGGTGGCTATAGTCAGTACACTGCTGTCTATTGATAATATCTCTGGCGATAATTGATCTATCCATTGACAATTACAGAATCTGAGTAGAAATTAGATGATCTGTGAATAGAATTATCCAATGGATGTAGCAAGATGTAGACGACTATGCTCAGTACTGTGTTATCAATTGTATACATTTGAAGCGATAATTGATGTACGGATTCATCATTAGGTAATTACTATGCAGTCAGGGTCATCAGCGAATTGATTAATGCGCTGGCTATATTACGGTGTAGATGGCTGCACTCAGTAACGCGTTGACATTTGTTTGTCTCCGGCGACAATTTGTCTATCCATTGATAATTATTGAGTTGCTTTAGATATAATACGATCGGCTTAAGTATTGCACCAATTGCTGTAGTACTACGTCGATTGCTACACTCAGTAAATTGTTGTCAATCGTTAGAGTCTCTGGCAGTAATTGATACATCCATTGATCGCTACTGAAATACTATAGAATATGAGCGGTCTGTCTATAGATTAAATCAATTTTTATAGAATAGCCTATATGCCTATACTCATTACATTATAGTTAGCTTTTAATATCTCTTGCAATATCTTATCCATCAATTGCTCATTTTGGAATAGCTATGGAACTTACATGATCATTAAATGGCTTACCGCGGAGGATATTTCAGTGTGAAGATGTACATGAGGCTCCGTAGATGGTTATACTGGTTACTTTATTGTCATTTCTTAATATCTATGGCAACAATTAATATTTCTGTTAATCATTCTGGAATTGTTACAGAAAATGGATGTTCAGTTTATAAATAAACACAAGATCTATGGATCCGTTTAGAGGTATATAACCAGCCTTGCATTGCCAGTTGTTGATATCTCTATCGATAATTGACCTATCCATTGGCCATTCTATGGAATGACATAATATGCTGTAGAATTCACGGCGGATGCTTTATACCAGTGGCTATGGTACTATGTGGATGGCTATACACAGTACTCTATCCTCAATTCTTAATTTCTCTAGCTATAATGTGTCTATCAATTGATCATTCTAGAAATGTTGCAGGAATAAGGTGAACAGCATATGGACTCACCTAATGGCTCTAGAACGGTATAGGTGGCAGTATGGTCGGCACTGTATGGTCAATCGTCAATATCTCTAGAGTTAATCTATATATCCATTGGTATTTCTAGTATTACTATAAAATTCATGTGACCAATGAATATATTTATCCATTGGCTATAACACAGGACAGGTGACTATACTCAGCACTGTATTTTCAATCGTCAATGTCTCTGGCGATAAATGATCCACTCATTTTTCATTCCGGAATTGCCACAGAATTTTTAAGGTCAGTCAATAGCTTATACTAACAGGTACCGTTCTACGTTTGTGGCTACACTCACCAATGTATTTGTAATCGATAAAATAGGTAGCGATAATAAATCCGTCCAATCATCACTACAAAATTGCCATTGGAATTGTATGATCATTGATAAGTTTAACTCAATGGATAAGGTGCTGTAATTGTTACTATAATCAGCTGTGTACGGTCAGTCCTTAATATCTATAGCGATAATTGATCTCTCTATAGATCATTCTTTAATTGCTACGCAATTTACATTATCAGGGAATACTCTTTACCTTTTTATGCCATTGGCCATAGGGCTATGCTGTTGGTTATACTGATTACTGTATTTTCAGCTATCAGCATCTCAAGCAATAATATATGTATCAATTGATTATTTTAAAATTGCTATATGAAAATAGGATGATCACTATTTATGTTGACACAATGGTTATATTAAGGTGTTGATGGCTGTATTAAGTACTTTGTAGCTAATTGACAATATTTCAATCGACAATTCATCTTTCTTTCGTCCTATACAGAGTTACTATAGAAATTACATGATCAGTGAATAGACTAATGCAATGGATATATTAATGTGTAGATGGCTAAAGTCTTTAGTGTATTGATTGTTACTTACTCTACACATAATTGCTCCACCCGTTTATCATCATAGAATTGTTATGGCATTAAAATGATCCCTGAATTGATTCATGGAATGGCTATAGTACTCCGTAGAGGGCTACAGTCAGTACTGTAATCTTCATTGTTATTTTCTCTAGAAATGAATGAACCACGCATTAGTCAATGTGTAATACCTACATAACTAACACGAAGTGTGGACAGATTAATGGAGTGGTTATAGGACTGCGTGGGTGCCTATACTCAGTACTGCCGCGATAGTTGTCTATATCTCCAGCGATAATTGACCAATACGTCGACCATTCTAGAACTGCTACAGAATTTAATGGTCAGTGAATGGATCAACCCTATTGCTACCGTGCAACGACGACTGTTCGACCCAGTAATCTATTGTTAATTGCTAATACCCCCGGCGATAATATCCACCAGTTGATGATCCTAGGATTCCCATAGAACCTACATGATCAGTGTATAGATTAATCCAATAGATATGGTACAGTGTAGATGGCTATAGCCTGTTATGTTCTATTCACTGTTAACGTCTCTAGAGGTAACTGATCCACCCATTGATAATTGTTGAGTTTCTGTGGAACACACATGACACTTAAGAAATTTGTCCAATGGCTATAATACAGTGTATGTGGATACAATAAGCAATGTATTATCCATTGTTAATGTTTCAAGCGAAAATTTATACATCCATCGGTCAATGAAGAATTGCCTTAGGACTGAGAGTATGGGCGTATAGACTAATGGAATGGATATGAACCTGCGTAGTTGGCTATAATCTGTATTGTTAATTGATAATATCGCTAGAGATGATCCATCCATCCGTTGATGATTCTTGAAATGCTGTGGGATTTAAATGACGACTGAATTGATTAATACAGTGGCTACGGTACTGCGCTGATACTGATACTGAGCAATACTCCGTGCTTAATTGTTAATACTAATAACTCTAACGAGAATTGGTCTATAAATTGAAAATGCTGGAAGTACTATGGTATCCCAATGGTCAACGTGTTCTCTAATACAATGGCCATGGTACTGCGTGGATGGCTATACCAAGTTCGGTATCATTATTTGTTGCTGTCCCTAGCGATAGTTGACCAACACATTGATGATTTTTGAGTTACTCTAGAACTTAATCTTCGGTGATTCTGTCATTGCACTGGTTACAGTTTATTGTCGGTGGCTCTACCATGTACTGCATTGTCAATTGAAAATATACTCAGAGATAAATGGTGAATCCATTTATCATTCTAGGTTTGCCTTTTAATTTATTTGATCTGTGAATAGATTAATAAAGCGGCTATAGCACTTTGTAGATGCGTATACTGAGTGCCGCATTATCAATTGTTGACATATCAAGAGATAATTCATCTATCTATCGATCAATATAGAATTGCTATAGATTAAACATGATCACTGAATACATTAATGCACCGGCGATAGTACTACGTAGATGGCTATATTTCCCTGAAAATGCAACACTCAAGACCGTATCGTCAACTGTCAATATCTCACGCGATAGTCGATCCAGATTTTTATCATTCTAGCAATGCTATAGTAGGTAAATGGTTAGAGAGTATATTAATACAATGGCTGTAGTACCACGTACGTGGACATATACAGCGCGGTATTGTTGATTGTTAACATCTCTCGCGATCTTTGAAGTACCCATTTATCATTATACAATTGCTATAAAATACTGGTGAGCAGTGAATTTTCTAATACATTGTCTATAGTACTGTGCCCATGGCTACACTGAGAACTGCAATTTCAATTGCTGATATATCAAGCGACATATCATCTATTTATTGATCAATGAAGAATTGCTACAGAATTGACAAATCAGGGTGTAGATTAATGATATGGACGTAGTACTGCTTAGATCGCTATACCGTCTACTGTTATCTTTTCTGTTAATGTCTCCAGAGGTAATGGATCCGTCCATTGATAATTCTAGAATTGCTGAGGAATTAAATACTAACTGAATAGATGTACTCAATGGTGCTATTAATGCGTAGGTGGCCATACATCCGATAAGGTAGCAGCACCTAATACTGTATTCTCTACTTTGAATATCTGTAGCGACTGTTGATGTAGCTATTGATTATTCTTTAATTGCTATGAGGTCAGTGAATATATTAATGCCGTGAGCATAGTACGGCGTCGGTGGCTATACCAAGTACTGTTCTGTTGGATATTATCATCCCTAGCAATAATTTATCTATCCATTAATCGTTCAAGAACTGCTATAGAATTAAAGTTACCAGTGACTACATTAACACAATGTCTATAGTACTATGTAGATACATATCCTCAGTAATGACTTGTACAATGCAAGTACCTCTAGCGACAGTTGACATATCCAGTAATGCATCTATCACTGATATGAAGTATAGGTGATCAGTATATACATTAAACAAACGGCTACAGTAATTTGTAGATGACCGTGTCCTGTACTGTAGTATCAAATCTAATATCACCAACGACAATTGATATATCCGTTGTTCGTTCGGGAACTACTATAGAA
Source organism: Eufriesea mexicana (assembly GCF_001483705.2). Taxonomy (NCBI): domain Eukaryota; kingdom Metazoa; phylum Arthropoda; class Insecta; order Hymenoptera; family Apidae; genus Eufriesea; species Eufriesea mexicana. The sequence continues at coordinate 71,185 of NW_016908798.1, read as the reverse complement.
TCTATTTGATTGGTGAGTAAACTTTTCCTATAGCAATAGTACTCTGCTGAGGGTTATACTTAGTAGTGTATTGTCAATTGGCTATATGTCGAAGGATAATTGATATGCATATTGATAATTCTGGAATAGCTGCGGAATTAGAATCATTTCTGCAAAGATAAACATAAGGGCTTTTATGTGTTGCAGCCAGCTTCACGCATGATCATTCTAGAACAGTCATCTGAATTAAATGACCAGTGAATATACCAATGCAATTGCTATGGTACGGTGAAGATGTCTATACTCAGTGCCATATAGATAATTGACAATCTTTCCGGCGAAAATTGATGTATCCGACGGTTCCTCTAGAATTGTTATAGTATTCAGGTGATCAGTGAATAGGATAATCGAGTGGCAATAGTTCTGTAATGATGGATGTACACAGGTCTCTATCGTCTATAGTTGATGACTGGTTGCCATGTGACGTTTCTGAAACAAATATATAAGAGGAATTGATTTTTGCTATTTTCATTTTTATACTTACATAACGTTCTGAAAATAGTCACTATTTCTTCAATGTTTCCATCAATTGCTCTGTGTAAAGCTGACGTTCCCCCTGCAATCAGAATTGTCTATAGCCAAAAATAGTTTCTCTCTACCGAGAATTACCGCCCTGAAGTTGTTCGAAAAGCACTGAAATTTTGGAGAGGACTATCATCTTGTCGCATAGGGTAGCTATTGCTGTTATTTCATGAAGAATTTCTACCTCTTTTGTGTCTAAAATGGAAGTCTATGCGTAGATGCGGAGTCGAAGTGGTATCAATTTCTAGTTGTCACTACTTTCGTTCTATATACGTGTCCTATGTATAATTTCGTCGCATGTTTTTTTTTGATATGAGCATTTAGATGTAGATAAATGGTTGCATTAAGGCTGATTAGCTCTCTATATTCCCGCCTAAGTGGTACTTAATTCTACTTCAATTTATATGTACAGAGGTGACAGAGAGAAGTCGATTTGTAAATGTGAATTAAAAATATTTTCGTGGAAATAAATGGTTTAGATAATGCCTTGGAATGACATCTCTTGGTATTATTACATGGATTAGTTGAAATAGACAACATTTTAGATGTTCTTGAAGGTGAAGTTAATAACTTAGGCTAGACGTGTGTAATACGGTACGTAGACTTGTATGAAATGTTGAGGACTACGGAATTCCGTTATGTAAAAATGAACGTAAAGGTGTGGTTATGTATTAAATGTCGTAGGAAATTGTCTTTTTCTGTTTCTTTCATTAGAACAGAGTTCTGTGGTACTATCCAAGTTAATTCTGAGGTGACAGTTTGGATTTAGCACTAGATATATGCATCGGTAGTGTACTACTTACAAATAGTTCTATTGGGTGCTTTAGTGTAACATAAGTGTACTTCTTCTTTTTAATATATTTCCAATAGTACGTGAATATTGCATTTCGCCTTGTTCCAGTCGTCACTTCAAAATACCTGTCCTTTTACACCAGAATCGATTCACTTCACGTCATAAACCACAACTATTATATTACCAAGCAACGTTAACGGTGGAAAGTCTCTTTCAATATATAGAAGCGTAAGGAATACAAATGAAAGTCTTTGCTGCAACGAATATCAAAATCATCAAACCATCTGCTATAAGTTGTCGCTCACGATCAGGTGTATCTAAGTTCGGCCTCGAAATATTTGGAAACGTTATAAACCCGAGAAGCAGAGCTCCGACACACGAACTACGCCAGGTAATAGAAAGGAAAATAATTCTAGTATGCTGAAACGATCGCGATGCAGAAATTCTTGCAAAGAAATTTTGGCCATAGTAGTCGAGGTGGGGTGATCGAAATAAAAATGGAGCAATGTGGACGGGTGTGGAGGATGAAAAACGAATGCTATTGTAGTATTAACTACACTCGTCACGTAATATAGGCCCACCAGGTCCAACGACTGCGCGCATACAATTCATACCCCTGTGTATGCACGCGTGTGTGTGACATTCTTTATCTTTCTGCAACACCGTCCATTTTCATCTGTCCTCCCTTTCTCCCCCGCCATTTTTCCCTTTGCAACCACATGGCCATGGCTGGTACTCGTGACGGAGGTTCACCAGAAGGAATCACGGGAATCGATGAGCTTATGCATACTCGCGAAAGGGAGGAATGCGCCTTCCGTCTTCTTTTGCAAGGATTTCAAAGTACGTAGGCGTTAATCCGTATTTGGTTACGAAGCGTGATTTTGGTTACGTAGATGTGAAAATGTGAAAGATTATTTTTGCGCCACTTTCAGTAGCCATTTATGTAGATATTTTGAGAATATTCTATAGCAAAGGAAATTCGATATAGTACTGGAATTAGTATAGCATAGATTGCTTCTATTAGGCTATGCATTTTACGAAAGGAGGCTTGACAGAGACAGTATAGTGAGTTTAGCACATATATATGGACATAAAATTCACATTGATATCCTGGAGACTGGAGGAGTGAAATGAGGTATGATGTGAAAATGATAATATTGCTTATTATGTCCTTACAATACCTTATTGCGTGCTTACTACGTATTACAAGTTAACGCAGAGTCTCGTTTATAATATGATATTACGTATAAAATTTCTTAAGATTTTTGTTATACTGGGGTGAATGATGGCCCACTGTCCTCCGGAGATAATTCCGTCTGGAGGTTCAGAAACCAAATTTATGCAAAGCGATGCGGTTTTAGGTGAATTAACTAGAAATGGTTAATAGTAATTATGAATATTACCCTCTGCGTTTCATATTCTTCATAGCATTAGCCAATAAATTGATATCTTGTGCAGATAAACCTCACGACTACAACCAATTGTAGATATTTATATTTCGTAGGAAGGCGGGCATCAAATTCTACGTTAGAAATTAAATCTGGCTTCAAACAAAATAAATTATACAAGCTGAAAGCAATATTTTAAGGCGCTTTAATTCCGCTATGGACGATTTAACGAATCCTAACTATATCCCAAAGATTTCGGAATAAACATATCTCAAGCGTGCGTCAAATTTATATTCCCTCTTATTACTGTTGGTGTAGAAGCAAAGGGTTCATATTCGAAACAATGAATTTCTCTGCTTAAAGGTGAAATTAAATTGATTCTAAAATTAATTAAGCGAAACTTTACTAATTCCCGTGAACTAAGAATTCACTCGATTTTCTTACAAATATATGGCAATCGTTTGCATAACCATATCCAATTGGCGCAGCTCACTTTTTCCTCGCAGACAGTAATACGATTCCCGTGTAAGTGCAGATTGCGTGTAAAGCTTTGAAGCGAGTATTCCATTGAGTCAATAATTTATTCGATATCCAATTCTTGCCAGAATTCGTTTAGAACATGCCATCAAACGCGCACAAATATACTCGATGTAACGAACTCAAGGTAACGTAAAATAAATTGCATTATACGTAACTATTTTGAAAGGAATTATAGCTCTATATCTTAAAAAGTGCAATAAACAGCGAACTTGATATATTCCTTACAATAATCGATACATCAGCGTATATCGGCATTTCTCTAAAAATTGGAGCATAATTTGGAACCAACATCAACCGAAAGTTTCCAGTCAATTGACCAAGGCATACGTCAAAATTCTAAACAATTTACTATCAGAGATTACCAACAAATTCTTCGCGATATTCGGCGATATTACAAGCAAACGTTTATCATAAATCTCGACTGAAGTCATCAAATGTCCCGTTAAAATTATAGCCATTGGAAGTAAAATGGTTCCTGGCAGAAAATCCTCCGTGTCTCAGCGGTCTAGGAAATCCTCTCCGGGCACTGTCGAACTACTCTCGTCGAGAGTGCACGCGTTCGACGTTTTTAGACGTAGTTCGGTCCGGGAGTTCGTTGTTCAAGCCACCCCTGAGCAGTCCGGCTACGTCAATTCGCCTCGGAAGGAAAGCAAGGAGCAGGAGAGTGGAAAAGGGAAGAGAGGAAGAGGATCCAGCGAGTGGCGTCCGCGCGGAGGGGCGGAAAGGTTTGTATACACCGGTGAAATTCAGTTACTTTTGGCCGACACTGTGTCCCACGTAAGTAACGACGCACAGGGACAGGTATTTCGCTTCATCCATATTCCGTCCATTCTAAGAGCAGTTCCGAGCCGGTACGTCATCCGTCGGTGAACTCCAGAAACGTTAGGGTAGATTTCTCGATCGATTTGGTACGGCGGAAGTTGTCACGGTCACGGTAGAAAAGTTGGAAGTTGGGGGGGGGATCCCTTTGGTATCTGAAGAATTTGGAGAGGGTCATGAGATCGCGGCACTGTGGACGTTGAGAATTGTATTAAGCTTGATAAGGCATGTGGAGTGGTTAGGAATGTATCAGATAAGTAATCCTGAGTCGCTATAGCAAGCAAATGGTGCACGTCCTTCAGTCAAGCCATTTTAGAGTGCCTGTTTGTTGCAAATGTGGAGTATCCATTATGTAATCAAGGATCTTGCGCACCTCTTGCTTACCAGACATACTTTCGCCTATGTTCCTCATTCGTGGAAGAGTATACGTTCCCAAACCCTCTGCTATCTCACATTGTATCTGCCGCGTTCCAAGTTTTACTACCCTTGTTTCGCTTATCTTCGAACGCCCAGCGGAGATTGTTTCAAATTTTTCAACAGATTGTTTGGAAACTGACATTAATTGCAAGGTAGGTTACATTTCACCATAAATCCGAAGGATAATTTGGCTGAGAATTCGAGTAAGGTATCTGCGAGTGTTGAAGATAGATTCAAGGATGACAAGCATATAGTATTTATATGTTTGCTTAGGCATTTGGAATTCTTAACCGATTAAAATGCATTGTTAACGTTAGAACCATGAACCTGTAACGAGTACCTAAATATCATATACATCATTGATGGCATTTAACCATTTGCACTCTACGATTTTTTGACCAAAGAGGGATAGGAGTTCAAAGACTCTCCGATATAACGCGGAGGGTAATTTTCGTAGCAGAAATAAGAAATCGTATGGTAATTGGCACGTAGAGATACTTTATTTCAATACCTCGCACACAGTTACACTATCTGTACTTAGATATACCAATGAATATCGAGCTTAAAAATTTTGTCAAATTGCGACTGAAATGCGCCTCCCGTGCGCAAAGGATTAAATTGGTATAATGAAATTAAAAAAGAATACGTAATGACGGTCACGATCGAATAAATATTGAGATTAGTACAGCGATTGGACGGAACTAACATTGATTGGCAACAGCAACATGAATGCGTTACCGTGACATTAAAGTTACGAATTATTTCTCGGCTGACTGCAACGCTCAACACAGTATTGCAATATTACAACCCCGTTCATCTTCGACTCGAAACTTCACAACTCTATCAAACGACAATTATCTTTGGCTTTAACTAAAGATTAACATAACCATATATGATCATAATAATGGTCTGACGCGTTATCCACGTATTCTCCGACAGACATGAGCCTTGTATATACGAACCTCGTTCTCCCAGTAACCTTCGAAAAGCTACGTGTACATGATGGAAAATGTGCGATACTAAGTTTATTTTGCAATAAGCACCCGCATACTCTCAGTAATAGCGAAGACAGTGCATCTAACGCTAGTCATTTTGTCCCCTTTGTTAGTTCTATTGTTAATGTGAGTTTTACGGTTCATGTCATTGATGACATATTTGTGGAGACTGTAGGGCATTCGAGCGAGCATTGTTGAAGAAATATATCAGGTAATTACTTTATAGATTTAAATCCTTAGAAATTATCTGTCTTGGCAGATTCAGCGAAGAATTAGGAAAAGTTTCATGAGGCACATTGGGTTATTTGGGTAGGAACATTGATTGAAAGCAGAGATTTCTTTGCCGCGATATGTGGGGTACGAAAAGTATTGAGAAATATGTTAAATTTGATCTTAGCTGGTTAATTCGAAAATATGCATGGAAGACTATAAGAGGACAGTTAAAATCCGTTTAATACATTCACCGTAGAAGTTTCTAATTCGGACAGCTCTACGAAGCACGTACTTTTGCTACACTTATGTGGCAGAGACCACGATGTATAATGCTTGTCCACGTAAAGGTGTGATGAATATTTGCGGCATTGAAAATCTACGTTCATCAACCTCCATTGGTTAGAAAGTGAAGGTGTGTGACGACGTTGTAGACAACATTTTCTGAAATTTATACAGGACTATTAACAAAGGAATGCTGTAACTAAATTCGGTAAAATTTAAAACCGACTACAAAAGTCTAAATCTAGGTACAAGAGATGGAATTGAAGTTCGTAGGCCGCGGTCCCCAATTTTAATAGAGGAATTGATACGCGATCTCCAACCTTTGCAAGAATCGGCGATACGCGTGATTATTTCTTTTCCGGGATTATTTCTACCGCAATTGCCCTAAAGGCAGTGATAGTGTCTCGGAAAGCGTCCTCGACTATTGAAACAAGGGAGTGAGATACTGGCATCAATTGCAGTCGTACTCGTGCCTCTGAGGTAATCGAAATTACGCCATTCCCGTGAAGCGACGAGGATTGCATTACTCACAACTCACGAAGATTAAGTATCATGGAAATGCGCAAAATGTAACCTATTTTGTCAGGCGTCGTGGAAAAGCGGTTTTTATCCGGCTCGCGCCAACCCTTTCATTGCTGCAAGTACGGTGCCGCGTACACTAAAAGTACTAATGGTGTAGTCAGTATTAGGTTCGTAATTAATGTGTGTACGTGATAATTGAATTCTGCATTTAATTATTGGAGGACCTAGTTCGAATAATGTAACTAATAATTTTAAATTAATAATACTAGTGTTAACCTAAGACCTTTGTACCCTATCGCATAATAAGTTAAACAAGTAATATGGATCATAAATTTTCATTTCATAAACTCTATGACCCTTTTAAAATTCAAGTTGGTATGCATGTTCTTAGTTTACTGGCAATACAGGATGAAGTACACGTCATAACAGTCTCCGAAACCTAATTACAGTTGTCTTTTATTGTTGACATCCTGTCGATAAAACAGTAGGCGTGAAACATATACCAAAATTTAATCTCTTAACTTACATTTCGTTGGAATAGTTTCTGAACACTTTATATCTTCAAAGCTCAAAACGAAAGCTTATAATTTCCAATAGATGGCAAATGTCGTAAATTTTTACGAAGCGCTTAGCTTGTCATTGTTTTCTTAAAATTGCTCATTGGAAAACGATAGCAATTACCAGGACTCACAACGTGGAGGTGGTTACGCATCGAGACACGACGTGCGACATACTGGAGCAGCATGCTGGCGATATCTGTTTCAAAGATGTCCAATCTAACTTGCAGCCAAAGAAGTTAAAGTGAAGCTACTGACACTTTACTACATTTCGTGTCTTACAAAAGGCGGTACGGTTGTGAATATTAAAATTTATACTCTACTGACGCAACGATAACATGCTACAATTGAACAGACTCTAATATTTCTAAGTGCCAAAGTATTTGGGGAATCATGTATGAAAGGCTCGAGCAGAGAAAAACTATGTTACAATCGGGATGAGCCTGAACGAGTTTGCGGTTATTCAAAAGACCGACTAGCTTTCAAATCGTACCACAGCGTACAAGACTATCCGATATGTGCATCACGATCGGGCCTCGATGTCCTCAGCCAACGCCGATCTCGCCATGACTCGGCCGTGGAACAAGGTATTCCCCGAAACAATGGAACGCGCAGAGCCGCTACGAGGATCCAGTGAGGTCTCGCAGACGGACAGATATAACCTGACACTACCCGAGGTGTAGAGCTTAATCTTCCCAAGTGTTATGGCCGTAGACACATGCCGGGCCAACTACAGGCCTATAACCACGCAGCCTACAACTAGTGCTGCTGGAACCTCGCATTGACTCCAGAAGGAGCAGTGACCCGAAGGCCATCATGGAACGCGATTCATAATGAGGTTGACTGTGGCTTGAATGTTTGTCGGAGATGAATCATGACGATGACTTACAATGCATGGAATTATCGAGTACTTCGTGTAGGCTAGTTGGAACTTAAGGACGGTCGCGATTATCGGGAGAACAATTATGATCTATTTGGTAAACGAGATGTATAACAGAGAAAGAATATGGAATAGTTGTGTTCTCTCCAAGTTATGTAGCTAACCTTGCAACATATAACGCGCGCGTGAATCTTAGCCTAGTAATCTACCTTGAAACTGTTTATAACGACTTAGGTATAAATGCAAGTGCCACTCGTCGACCAACAATGTGTTCTGCCTTGTAACTATTTGTTTCTAAACGCAGGTATCCCCCGTCGTCCAACGTAGTCTTCCAGAATAAATCTTGAGAATCCTGATTGCTGAAAGGAGAATACAATAATTTAAAGATAAAGCCAAAAGAAAAGGGATTAGTTACACGAAAGGAAATTGAAGCAAGACGAAGAGAAACCGTAAACGTTAACGAAATACAAGGAATCGTCCATCAATGAGACAGAAACTGCCCATCGAGGAAGTAAACCCGACATCGAGTTAACAAACCAACGATGAAATAATTCGGAATTGGAAATATGTTGAACCTGAAATGAAACAAGTATGGGGTGTGATGTATATGTGGAGTGGACAATTGCTGTCTGCTAGTCAGAAGATCTAGAAAATGACCACCATACATCTCCACCTAACCACAACCCCAACCAATGTCACCGCCAACCACTACGCCGTTGAACCCTTCGAAATCTTTGAAGATACCATAAAGACGTAAAAACAACTACTGAACTCCAGTTCAAACCAGCGAAATCGGATGATAAACATATAAATTAAATATGTAGATTAGTCCTGGGTAAGAACTGATTGGAATGCGTAACGGTGGGACACATTAAAGACAACAACGATGTATCTGAATCAAAGCGAGACTATAAAACCGAAAAAACCCTGTATAAATATTTATTTACCGAAGCCAGCTTTCCCAACTCTGACCCTCGGGAAGGTCGCCTAGGTCCATTGGTGATGTCCTGGAAGTGCCTAGTCCAGACACCGAGGTACCTAGACCGTGCTCCACCCGTCAAGGACCTGAGATTTCGCGCCGTGCCCCTTTTATACAAGCCCCAAACGGATTCCGTAATCGGCCGAGGATTTTCGAATTTTGCCGATTTTGTTAATAACTACTTTTTCTCTGTAATAGTCGATATTCTCTTACCTTTTTCTATTTCTACTGTAAATTTATGATTCGGGTTATTTGTTATTAACTATATGAATTAGATGTAAGCAATAAATTCCATAATTTATACAAAACAAGTAATAACACTTACGGGTTTTCTAAATTAACGAATTCTCTTGTACACATCGTTATGTTAAGTTAACCGTACTACTTTCTGTATGTATGTTTTTTAGTTTGAGCATGTACATTTCACCGTTTTATCAATAATGATCATCATTCTAATATTGCTTGTAGGTGGTTTAATATTCAGAGGAATCTGCAGAATACTCTATTGTGAAGCAGTCTCGTATCGTATAGTAAACTTCTTATGAAAATCCGAGAATATACGTATAAATTATGCTCGGAGAGTTATTTCTAACCACTGATAGCTACTTACAATCATTCAGGAACAAAAATAATTTTAACTAGAGACATTAACTAACTGGAGATTCTGTCATCTAACATGTAAGACAAGAATATACCCCCTACTGTTCTTACTGCTTATTCCGGTATAAACGCACTTTTTTAAATCTGAGGATGATAGAGCAACTTAGATTACGCATTTGACTCTGGTAATGTAAACTCTAAAGAAATTACGAAATGGTTATCACAGTTTTAAAAGGAAGCTAAAATTCATTGGGCAGTGTTACCTAGAGCTACCTATTCCCTTAACTAATTCATTCGATCAGTGATATGAGAAATTTCTAATTAAATCATGTAAGTTATTCTCGTTCTACTCATTTTTATCACAAGTTCATGCTCAGAGCACTTTGTATTTGACGGTAAATTTAATAATTCGTACATTCCTTGACCGCAAATTTAATTGGCTGCTTAATTGTTAAGTAGCAAATGCTACATTCCTATTGTTAGCTTATAATATTAGAAGCCCAGTACCCGTATTATCATTATAAAATTTCCATGGTTGTTCGTATTTGGAAGTAATGAAATATTCAGAGCAATATATTTCGGTCCCGATAGCACGTTTACCTCTTATACCTTTAAAATAAAAATGCAATTACCCGTCAAAGTTTCGAATTAATTGCCCATTCTGTTCATAGTCCACTCCCTAACTTACTCGATTAACACTAGTTATCTTATTTGCATAGTCTATGTAATACATTTATACATACGTTTCACATATACTTATACACAGCAAAGCACCAACTATCACCATCCTGTTTCGCTCCAATCATTTACCACGAAGATTTCCATATACATTTATACATACGTTTCACATATACTTATACACAGCAAAGCACCAACTATCACCATCCTGCTTCGCTCCAATCATTTACCACGAAGATTTCCCATTTAACAAAACCTCTCGACGTAGACACCACTCATACCAACCAATACTACTCCCTCGGTGATATCCACTATAAAATCTAGTCTCTCCACATTTTCCCAAAAATTTTTCCGAAAGATATCTCATCTATCGCTCTCAGAGATGGTCTTCCAATACTCGTTGTTGTATACATACTCAGATGATGCTCCATCGTTCATCCAGTTCTTATTTCGTAATTTATCCTAGTAATTCAACCTGTCTACCATCTACTTAACCATTGACGTCGAAATAATTCACTAGAATGTGGACCGATTCTTCTTGCACACGCGTAACCGGGGCAGTGTGGCGATAAGTCCTATCTGAAGGAGAAGCTTATCGTTGGTGGTCAAACGTGCGAGTCTGATAAGCCTTATCTTATCTCCGTTGGATCAGGACGACTTGGAACGAAGTTGCTCGTACGCTATCACGTGCTTGTCGAAAACACGCACGCTGGAGTCCTGGCCATAAGACTGGATTCGAAACTGTACGTCGAGCCTTGTACGTCGAAAATATTTTCGACTCTGATAAATCCAATACGAGTCAAGTCGAACTGGAAATCTCTGCACTCTTCTTGCGTCGCTATAAAGGGATAAATAATTTGTAGTTCGTTACTTGGTTTTTTTCTTTCAGAAGATATAGGACGAGAGAACGTCTATCTATAAGTTCCTTTGCATCCTCATACAAAACTGTAAGCCTTGAATAGCGTTTCATTATGATATCAGCACACCATGTTTATTCATTGGAAAATTAGGCAAGCATTCATGATACTGGATATGGCTATGGTGTTAATGGTGCAGTTGGCACACTCTTAGAAAATACGAGAATAGGAAGTCGTAGATTCCACGAAACGCAAATTATTGTAAAAATTCGTGTACGATTAGGGTATGCAGGTACTATGTGACGAAGTCATGGGAGGAGAAGTGAAGTTATTTCTGTAACTAAAAGCTTATACACCGTGGAATCTAATAAAACGAATCCTAGAATTAGTTAAAGTCAAGTTTGAAAGATGCACGTATATTTAGTGCAAAGTGTGCGCTATAATATTTATGTAGGTTACAGAAACAGTATATCATTATAAAAATTCATATGTGGTACATACGTCGTTTCGAAAGTATAAGTGGAGCTGGGGGTAAAATTAATCTGTATATTTTTCATTTGTTTACATACATCCCATTAGATCCATCTTAGACCCATCACACATAGAAATCCTACTCATATTTTTAAAATGAGGTATTTACTCACTTTCTATAATTTTATTATTATATTCACTTCCTTACATAATATTTACATAATGCTATAAGTATCTTTAATGCTTCAGTATCACTTGAAATTTTTCTTTACTTACTCTCACGAACAGTTTCACAACTCCTTGCACACCGCTTGTAAAATCAGACCAACGTCGTTGCAGTGTAAATATCTGATTGGGTTCTCTATAAGTCGAATAATTAAAAACGCGTTTAAAGTACACGGGATTAATTGTTATTGCTATCTCTGTAACTGGCAAGGTTCAGCTTTGTCTTATTGCCTGTATTTCAACAAATTTTTTGCTGTATCTTTCTGTGCCTAATTCTGCATTCACTACGTGTCTGTCCAAGTATCGTCACAAAATTAATTGGATTTATTCGATTCGTCGACAGAATTCTCTACGGAGATTTATGATTCGGTTAGAATAAATGAGAGGCCATAATGCATGTCGAGATTTCGACCTCCTAGCGACACTCTGTACTCAAGAAACGGTACAACTCCAACTTATACACAGTTGAGCGAAGGATGGTAAACGCATATGCATCCAGGGGTGCCATCGATGTGATATCTAATCGCAGTGGTCGATTCCTCATGGACAGGTAAAACGAGAATGTTTAATAAAATTTATAATAAAATGTGCTTTTTCCCCTTTTTCCGTTTTCGAATTCCGGACGTTCAAAAGGTCATGGATTCGGGGACCAGTATTTATACGCGCTGTGATATCTCTATTTTTTCCGGTATGACAGTTATACGACAGTTAGCCGTTGAATATTAGTGTTTCGTACTTAGACGTTGTTTGCCTTGCGCATAACTTAATGGAAATGGTTGGGACATTTGTGTCGATGTAACTGTGCCACGCGTTTTTTCATTTTTGTTAAACACTCTCAGCTAAGTGTCCTTCAGCAGTGGATTTGTGACGTAACATAGATATGCATAAATTTCTGCGAGTGTCCCTTGTTTAATATTGGTGCTTCCTGGGCTACAACGTATACCTGCATAAAGTATACATATCCTATGAAGCAATTCAATAAAGATAAGCGGGTATAGATAATCTTTCTCTTAACTTAATGATAAATATCAAGAATAATTTTGATGTAAAAGGTGTATTTTTTAAATAATTGTGAAGACAGGCAATCAGGAATTCGTTATTTTATCGTACTTGGTATTACTGACGTTAAGTTTTATCTTATGTAATACGAATTTAGGACATAAAATTGATGGAAGGATATATAAATGTATGGTAAGCTTTGTATTGAGGTATAGACGATTTCGTATTTCGATAATTTTTTATTCGAACATTATTTGGTAGTGTGAATCATTCTTAGCGTTCTATCATGTTGAAAAGTATCAGGCTTTTAAAGACATCTAGCTTATCCATGATGCTTTTACAGAATACAATTCATACACAATTTCAATGTATATATGCATCATTTGACTTCTCTACTTCGCATTAGTTAGTACCTTCTGTCAGGAACATCTTGTTAGAATAAACGCTTTTTGTGATACGACAGATACGAAGGTATCACGAGAAATGGAGGTCCCGGAAATATCACCAGAAATATCCATTCCACATGATTTTCCGAATTTGATAGCTTTTACTGGTTAAAATAGGATATTCTAATATCTTGACGTAATATAATTAGTGTTCTAATATTTTAATACTTCATTATAGTCTTATGCTGATAGAGGTAATAACAACGATAAAAAGAACTAGTATCAACCTATTAAGATCAAAGATATAAGTTTGTAAAGAATAGAACTGTAAACCCGTTACACCGAATGAAATTGCTCTTAATTTACAATTTTCTACGCATCTAACATGGCAAAGACACATATTGAACTTCTAAATTTAATGTAAATTCGTAAAGCTGATACGCAATGTATTAAATTTCAATTCTGCCTTCCTGTGAAAAAAGGCTCACAATATTCTCCTCCTCTCCTTGTTTATAACGAAAATAACACCTCTTATCTTGAATAATTGCCAGTAAGAAATGCTTTCATCAGATATGGAATCTAACATTTTCACAGCACATGATATTTGATAAAAATGCAACAGTGTTACTACACCAAGCTTACCTGCAGTATATTGATTCCCTGATTATTATAGTCCATTATAGTCAATTTTCGTTCCTGAGTCCTTAATATATAAATCAATACGTTGGTACATTATTGGCAGTCGATTAAATGTAATTCTTGGAGCTACTGATAAATATTAGTAAAGATGTGTAGCGGAGACAGCAGTTATAGTAATGGCAAAATTACCCTATTTTGGAGGTAATAAAAATGTTACACAAAATAAGTATCTGAACCTTTGTTCCTCTTGTATTGACAGTACGGAACGGGATTTTCCATATGGAACGAGATTTCATTAAATTAATTAATAATGCCTTTAATAGTAACAGATGATAGTAATAAAATACCCCTGGGAAGAATGTGAATCTTTTCATTTTATTTAGCAAGCAATTCCTTTAGAAATTCCTTTTTAAATGAGAATCTGGTGAAATTGGATTAATAAAGAACAAAGTAAAATATTAACTTTACAAATGAAGTTCTGAAATATTTACTGGAGTAGCAATTATGCTACCGTAATATTAGCTGATACAATTATTTGTGATTCTGTTTAAGGTATCCTGAGCTAGTGAAAAATGAACCCAGCTCCAAAATGAACACGTGAAGTTTTATTTCTCAACCAACCGGTTAATAACGTTTTGTTTCTAAACTTTTGCTCGTATATAATCTGATTGAGTACTCTGGTAATTAATATTGGCACTGGTAACTACTGTCGTGGCTGATTAAAGGCCTTTAGGTTAAATCCATACTTTCACTGGAAAAATTGACCCCACTTTTGGCTTTCAAATATAAACTTCAAGACTGCATTCTATATCATATTATTTTAAATATATTTCCCTCAATCTTTTTATTAAATATTATAAATAGTCTGTCAGAGTAATATTAGTCAGAAGAATAAGGAATTAAATTTTATATAGTATAATTAAGTCGGAGGACACGCATACATCATCTTTTAGAGTAGTTGAGTTTTCCTTTCGGCCGTCTCCCTATATTACATCTTTGCATATATAAAATTGAAATAAGAAATAAGATAGTTTATGACTTAAAGGTACCATGCATGCTAGTATTACTGATAATATAAGCAGTAACTTAGGAGGATCCGTTAATGTTTATTTATTCTAATTATACATTGCTTTTCTTTCTTATTTCATAGATGCTAATTGTTATTTCCTATTACATGATATCCAAATGACCAGAAGTCCTAATATAGTTTCCAAAATAGCTATCTCCATATCGTAGTTGCGAAAGACTATGTATCCCCCATAAATTCAACTTCTAATGTTAAAAGCCGAGGTCCTTCATAGTGATGACTACATTTCCACATTTACGTGCTGTGTGGCAGAAAATGGATGTATAACTCTCAGCGAGAGTAGAATATGAGTTGCTATTCTTCATCTGTTTCATTAAAAAAATTACGAAATATATATCTTTAATGTACGCCATTCTTCAACGTGATTTCATTCCCCTTGGTTAATGTCTTTCACGTTATACGGATCCACTTCTCTCTCGCTTCGGGTGCAACCCTTTATACCTCGAATATCCTAGCATACTTTATAACAGGCGAGTATGATGACATTCGAAAAACCTGTAATTCGTGTTCTGGTATGAAACATTGTTAAAAATCAGCGTTCAAATCGTATTTTTGTTCTCACGCTTTTGCTTCGATGCATCCACATCAGAGCAATGCACGTTTAAAAATTTGGGATTTATACTCATGGAATCAAACTTTAATACGAGATTAAAGTATTAATATTACAAAACATAGATGTTAATGAATATCAATTGTAATTAGTTTAGCTTTGCTGGAACGGATAGCAGTGTCTAAAATGCTATATAAGCAAAGGAAACGAATTTTAATAAAATAAAAGAAATTGTGTTAGACTTAAATAAGTAAGTTATTTATGAGAATAAATCGTGAATCGAAGAAGGGAAATTTACGACACAAATAAGTCGAAATAAGTCGAGAGGAGTGTGGGTGTCATTAGTGTATTTAATTTGTCAAGAAAGGAAATTTTATGAATAATAATCGATACGCAGGCGTTTCTTCGGCATGAAACCTTTAATGCAAGACAAACGCTGACTTTTCGTCGCAGGTTCTTCGGCGTATATTGTCCTCGAAGAAACTCCGGTCCCCAACAATGTAACATGATTTGGCAAACTCTCCGCATAAAGTGAACATGCACTGACTTTCAGAAATTCCCTATCTCCATCTCTTCACGCGAACCTATTTCGTTTTCACCAACTCCTTATGCAATGTCAAGGCGAATAATCCTTCTGAACGAACAGATCAAGATTTCTTAATTTAAATTGAAGTCATTGCTTTTTATTTCAAGAAATTGCTTTTAAGAGGTGTGTCGGTTAAGTAATATTATCATGTATTGATGCATCGTTACAGGAAGTGCTGTTCCTTTGTTGACGTGTAGAAGTTCCAAATTCAATCTGGAAATAATTGGACACGCTTATCACAAGGCAAAAATAGTAATTTCAGTATTATTTAAAATTAATTTTTCGAAATGGGTGGGAAGGGAGAATAGTATATTATTCTGTAGAACAGAAGTAGATATTTTGAAATATTTGACATGGAAGGCACAAGTTTCTCTCATAACTTGCTACTTCCTTAAGAAAGTAATAGTCGGATACTGTGCAACTATATCCAATAGTCTTTATTCGTTAAGGAACTGAATCACGATTTAGAAAGGTGTCTTCAAAATAAAGGTTAGAAGCAACCACGGATAATTACTTGTGGCCAAAATGTATAAAGATCGAGATACAAATGAGCTAATACTTTTAATTTCTTCCCACAAAGGAATTATCTTCACTAGGTATCGTTGGGTATCATTTCTAGCAACATTCTTTGCCATTAATGTTGAATAATGGAGAATTCCAAGTCGGTCGTTTAGAACAGTAATTTCGGTATTAAGAAGATTAATTCAAAGTTTCTTCCCCGCATATCGATATTCCATTTTAACAAATCAGTTGCATATTCGTCGATCATCCACTATTCTTCCTTTTTCCCTATAAAGAGACTATCCTTTTTCCGATTCGTTGCAATATTCCTCATCATAAATTTTGTATAATGACGAATTTAAAATTAGTCATGTATGGCATGGTAATTTCAATATTAAAAGGACTAATTCTGAATTCCTCCAAGAAGAAATGAGATACTTATCAGTAACTACCATTGCATATAAGCTTCTCAATTATATATTTATCGATTACTCCCGTTCTTCAATTTTTTCCCCATAAAAGTACAGTATTCCCTACCCTTTATGAGGAATAATGGCGAATTATGTAACTGTCACATCTAGGATTGTGTAGGATACCATTTCAGAAAGACGTCACGAATCGGCGGTTGCCAAAAGAACAACTTATAGACCGATTAATACTTTCTGCAAGCAAATGGAGGAGCTATTTGTGGCAACAAGATTAAGTTCCGTGCTCACAATGGGGATGTGGAACGTAGGTTAGGAAAAGCATAAAAGCACGGTCCTCGAAGACAAGGACAGAGTCCGTAGATAACAATTGTGACCGGCTCGAGAGCGAGTCGCTTGGTTCTCGAAAGAGGGTTAAATTAGACTGCGTAATTGTGTGTTCTCGTTTCGTTACCTTGGTGTTCTTTTCTTAGTTAAAATAGTTTTAGAACTTTTGATATGCAGTTATGCTGTCATTGTTGTTGTGTCAATTTTTAGTGGCTCCATGCTAGTTTTCTTCCATCCTACAATATAATAATTTAGTAATTTAGTAATTTAGATATTTAGTAATTTCGACATTAAGAATATTAATTCCGAATGTTGGAAAAATGTACTGTATGAAAATACTGGAATGTTGATCACATTACAGTACTAGATGGATAACCGCGGTATTAAGTAGTATGAAATTCTTAAATAAACGTTTGTGAATTGACACTTAATCTAAATCTATGTAGAAGTATGTGTGAAAGTAAAATATCGTGGAATGTAAAAAGGGAAATGGAAATGCTAAATTTGAAATAGAAGAATCCCTAAATTTTACTTCTTATAGACATCGATATGGTTTGGAAAATGTACAGTAGGTTATAAATAATTCACTTTTTATCTCTATCTTCCCACTCCTTATTATAACTTCTCTTGTAATAGAGGTTTAATTAAAGAGCCATTAATTAAGGCATTGCTTCCTTTTGATATTCGTTATGTAATTAATAAAATATTATTGTGCAAATTACGAATCCCGCCAGCCTTCATTTTAATTTTCTTATAAAATGGAGTGATTTTTCAAGCTTTTTTACAAGTATGACGTTCAGAAACCTGTAAAGTCCATTAAAAGGCTATAAAACTTGGTTACAATATTTCATTGTAATTCTACGTAAAGCAGCACTCAAACATGATATACATGAATAATACTATTACATAATTCTGTGTGAATAAAGCTGAAGAGTTACTGGGACTGGTCGTTCCAGTTACATGTGAAAACGGTAAAATCATGCTGAACCAAATAGAGTAGATAATAATAATTATAATAATAACAATTCCCGGGAAACTGCCTCTTATTTCAGAATAACGATGACGACGTACTTTCAAATTCCACGAAACAAGGTGGGCATGTATATTCTAGGGAATAAGCGTTGCTGCAGGGAGGTCTAGTTAATGGATCCGTCAAACCCGCCACGAACGTATACATTTCCAGCAGCCGAACGTATTCCAATCACACACATTTCTTCAAATCACGCGTCTATTCGCCCGTTCTTCCCACGATGGGAGGAATTAATAATACACACAACGTTTCGTTTGAAAATTGTTGGAATGGGGCCTCGGAGTGTGCGTTGTTTAAACGCGAGCGCCGCATTGCCGTAGAGTGAAACACGTTCGCCGGAAACCATTCTGCTGAATGCATTCGATAGGTAATGGGGCCAAATAATTAGTACAACACTCTTATGCAGCACCGTGACCTATCTCTAGTCGCCAGCTCGCGGCGTATATATTAGGCTCGCCTTCTGCAACCGGAAACTACCCGTTCGTTAGCGTTCGCTATGTGTTCTACCGCGACGACATTATTATATTCCGGCGGCATAAACACGGTATTTGTAACGAAAGTAATTTCATACAGATAACCGAATGCCTAGCAACTTGCTTCTGCGTTCAATGACTTTCCAGTGCACGCAACCAAGTGCAAACGTGGATCTTCACCACCTTAGCTTTTGAGCAGTTATATCCTTGCGAACATATATCCGAGAATATCACTTGTGGGCTATATATAAAAGATAAAGCCGCACTGTTGCGCCCTTCGACCGAATTTTCATTTGGACATATTTGTGGTGGAAGGCGGATACGTGTCTTCGGTGAAAGACCGAAGGTCTTCCTTGGGGAAGCCATAGGAATCCAGTTTCTTTTAGAAATTTATTCCTTGGCCCCAAATTGGGGGAAATTAAGCCACTGTAGGTACCCCAAGGCATATAGTATGCGATTCTTGACTGCTAGGTAATTTCTTTCCGAATAAGTTATTTCATTAGACTCCGAACTTGTTTGATATTACTTTAAGCACCAAAGGAATTTTACTTGTACCTATTCGGTAATACTGGTGCGTGTCAATCGAATTGCATCCTATGGATATCCTACGACATAAATATTTTAATTAGCACCATGTCGCTGGTATACTCATCATTGATTCTGAAATTAATTGGAAACGAAAAATTGCCCATTAGCTTTCATGGTGTGACTTTAGCGGTTTTGCGTACCGTAATTGAACGTAATTCAAAAAAGATATTTTCATATTGAAACTACCAGTGTTCCAATTTTTACGAATTATCAGCCACAAATGTTCGATGTTTTCTACAGTAAGACGGTGTGAATAGAAATTGTATCCCGGTATGCGAGAGTAAGGCTCACGAAATTATGCAAACGATATTCGTGGTAGCGTATGGCGCAAATCGCTTACACTACGATAATGAGTCTACATCGTCGTGAGTTTCTCATACTGAATCCAATAAATATCAATTGCACCCGCATTGGGCGGAAATCACGTGGAGCGTATATTAGCTCTCGCGAAATTTGAATAAAAACAAAATTTGACAAAATTTTATTTAGAATAATATGAGTATGTAAGTTGCCAATTAGAATTTAGTAACATCATCATGCTCAGTTTCTCTCAAATATATCATGGTGTAAGGACTTAAGAGAGTACTAGTAGAAAATTACCATTAATTCGTACATTAAACCTGCCGTAGTTCAAATGCAAAACCATTTCCAAACATTTTACATGAAATTCCCCATTGACGAGATCATTGCTTTGTTCACATGATTGCGTGATATTACGTCCAATGCATGTTAAATTAATTTTCCTATATTGTCTCAAGTTCCTCTTTCCTGTTCTCATTCGTCGGTCATCTAACCTGTGCTAGGTTCAGCGTTAGGTATCAAATGACGATACGTGGAATTCCGGAATGGAAGAATTTCACGCGTTAATTAGTACCCGATGCCCCGTACTCCACTTTAAGATACTTCGTCGAGCTTTCAGCGGGTAACATTCAACAGCTATTCTCCCGCAACGATTGCGTCGCCGAGGGCAAAGTGTTGAATGTGCACTCGGTCGATGAAACTTGTTCCACGGACTAATTCTAATTCCGCCACGACCCCTTGCCAGGATTGGTGCTAACTGGCGAGGAACGGAAGAAAGTAATGCGCGTTTCCGACTCTCCAGACGGCAATGCATAATATTAGCGGCTTCATGCTGTCAGCATTTCACCATTCTCCTGTCAAACGAGTGCTTGAACGTAGTTAAACGGCTTGGAGGATTCGACTCGAATGCATTTGGCGATCGCCCGAGACGGAAAGCAAGAGATCGAACAGAAAATTCAACGGGAATGAATAAAGAACTGGCTACAGATTCGATATCGGGGAGCCATCGGTATGATCTTCCTTGTGTTAAATATTTCACCGGCGATCCCTCCCTTGATATACTTGGAAGCTTTTGCATCCATTTCCGTCTTATAATAGAGGATGATTTGTTATTAGAGGGTTTGGTTATACACATGGCTTGGATTTTTTGCTGGATTCGTAGTTCTCGGTAATTTTGCTATATGCATTGGAGTGTTATGCAATTCGTTATTTTAATATGTGTTGGCTGGTGGACTGAATTTGCTGTTTAAGCTGTTATTTCAAAGTATTTTAATCATTCAGATTAAATAACTAGGAGCATAGGTTAACTAGATAGTGTAACATGGTTTGGTCGCCAGCATGAATTATTGTTCAATATCGTAGCATTTATTAATTTCTAGTTTATATATTTAATGCTTTCCATATACGGGATTAGTCGGCCTGTAAAGTTACCAGAAAATTGTTGCAGTGAGGCATAGAATTAACGGCAACAAAGGAAGATGAAGATAAAACTGGGAAATAGATATGGAAATAAAAATATTCAAATGTACAAGGAGACGAGATGTGTATAAGTATGAGAAAAGAAGAGCTTTCTTGCTCTTTAATGGTGTGAAGGGATTGGCTGAATAAATATAATGTAGAATATATATTGTTAACATTGATAATCATTATGTTAATAACTGAGAGGTATGCAAAGACAGATTTATGTTTTTGAAAATGATGAATCTAGTATACCCTTGAAAAAGGTTCGAACACTGATTGAGGATTTTTTCAATATTTCAGAACAATTTACAAGGCTATTGAGCATTTTATAGTCAAGAAGAATACCACGGATTTCCCTCGTTCCTTCTAACGTTGTCAGAATGTGTGTTGATTGTATGAATTCTTAGGTATGACACGAAACTAGATTGGGCTGTCCAATATGACGTGAAGCTAAACGCAAAAACAGGTATCGTACTATTCCTAAAGAGCTTGTATGTAATTTAAGGTAAGGTGCCCGGATTCTCAGACTACTTTGTTAGATAGATTGGAGTACTGTTAAATTTGTTGCTTTGATATATGTTGTTAATTAAATTGAATTGACTTGTATATTCACATCCAATGCTTTACTATACTGAACTAGCCAGCCTAGTTGTATTCCATTCATTCTTTTAAACAGTGTTATACTGTCATTTGGAACATAACTACAGTTTCCTTGAGGATTATACATTATTGACTAAATTTTTCAATTTTCCATCAGAATTAATAATAATTGCAAGGTTGTAACAAGCTCTAGGTTTTCAGGGACCTATTGGAGACGTTAGGATACATACTTTATCACAAGCAAACTTAGAATTTGAGAGCTTTCCTAAGTTACCTTATTTTTACATCTCTCTATAATACATAAATTTTATAACGCAACTATCTGTATTCTGCCATTATAACATAGTTTATACTCGATAGATATCTATTCGTATTATACTTAAACGATGTACATAAATACAAAAATATTTACAAATTACGCAAATACACGTTTCCAAGTTGTCCATGGAATTCAAATTTTAATACTGACGCATTTCATGATGAACGTCTATTTATTCTTCTCAGTATGTAAACGAACTTGTAATTATTCCTCTATTAGTTACTTTCCGCTAGTGATACCATGATCGAACATAGACTTTCCAATTTAAATTACGATTCTCTATACGAAATTCAGAGAGAATTGGCAATAACGGGATATGAGATTATTAGCGGACACCTCGCTCAGTTTAATTCGTAACACGGTAAATTCCAGTTTATTCCGTTTGCCTTAAATTATCATAATTGAATTGAATTTCCTAGTCTTCTATGAAAATTATTGAACACTTATGAAAAAGGGTATGCCTATGCAAGATGAAGATATGAATGCCTCACAAAGGAGCGTTTCGATATGCATTCCCTGCTTGGATATAAAAGGCAATTGCGCAGGATGTCCCAAATGGATGAAATTTCCTGCCCTATCTACCTAAAAATAGCAGGAATTCGATGTAAAAAATCTGTAACTGAAACTTTGACTGGAATTCTTGGTAATAAAATATTTGCGGCCGACGACGTGAATAGTATCATTGAACGGAATTAAAGCGAAATTTATTTACAGTATGTTTAAAGAAATATTACTAGGGAACTAATTCTAGTTAATGCTAAAACTTTAGGTGACAGTAATGGTTAAAACAATAAAGGAAGATGAGAAGTATTTCTTCCGCTGCTGATATAAGCACTTCAAGAATGTAATGAATTACAGTTCAGGAAGAAAATATATGGTTCTGTTTTTACTTGTGCAAACTTGGTATAGACTAGAAATACTTCCGAAAATTAGTCGTAATATACGTCACAATGTGAAGAAGGGTACTGCTTACAGAGAGGTGATTTAAACGATGAGGACTATGATAAAGTTGCGGAACCCGAATTTGAAATGGATGTTCCCAAAACGAAGCAATATAGAGACATTATCTATGGTAAGTGATATTCGTATGCGAAGCGTAACAATCGACAAACGGCTGTAGCAAACGAAACAATTAGATCGATGGAAAATCAACGAGTAACTTACATAGAAGTGTAAGGATGATGATACAAAAACGACGTCAATCATGAGAGTAAAGTTCGCAAGTTGAAACCCAAAAAGTGTCCATACTCACTTCGAGAAAGGTTACCTCATGTTCCACACAAAGTAAACATGCTTGTTTAGCTTAAGTGACGACTATATGAAAACAATTGAAATAGAAGAAACTTCACGTGAAAGGTGGAAATGAAGTATTCGTGACTTTCAGCTTTCATTTCACCATAAATGACAACAACCGGAATCCATACGTACATAGAAGGAAGGTTTCGAATTATTAGGCGTACATCGCGATAATTCTTCGAAGCGCAAATGGTTAATAAGAGTAAATATGGCACTCAAGGCAACAGCGTGACGAGAGGATCATCACTGGTGAGCGAAGGTCGAGGATCGTGGGACGAGAAAAGCGTGAACGGCGCGCGAGCGGGACCGAGCTCCTTCCCTCGCCACTATGGCTCCCTCATACGCCTTGGACTGGTCGGAAGCTGTGCATTCAGAAACGGGACGCATCATGTCGGCCTTTACAAGTAACTTTGGTGCTGGAAAAACAGATGGACGTGTCTCGCGACGTTGTTATAATACGGTTAGAATTTGTTCTTCATTAGATCACCCTTACGCTACAGATTCTTATATTTATGGAGTACATGTCCTTCATTGTATCACGTTTGGGCTATAGATTCTTATATTTAATGAGTAATATGCAGTCAATGTGGCGCACAATACCTATCAGTAGAGGTTGGCAGACGAAACGAATGCAATCAAACTGCGATAAAATTGCACGACGTGTGAGATATTACTAACATAAAGCTACTCGGTGCAGATTTGATACAGTAGTAAAGCTTTACAACAAAAAATAGAAAATATTCCTAATATTCGCTGAAACTGTTACCAAATTGCGCCGGAATTGCATGAAATTTGTGATATTAATGAAACAAATGTTCCTGTGCAAAAATAAAGCAGTAGTAAATTTTCGCTCAAAAATCGCAAATTTTTTAAAAATACGCTGACACTGCTATCAAACAACACTGCAGTTGCTGGAAATGTGTGACATTACTAGAATAGTGTTACTATGTGCAGTTCCGAAGCAGTAAGAAGACTTTACCGCAAAAAGCACAATTATTCCAAAAGATCGCAGAAACTGTATTCAAACTGCACAGAAAGTCCGTGAAATACGTGTTATTCAGTGAATAACGCTATACTGCGTAGTTTTGCGCAGTTCTGCAGCAGTAGTAAGGCTATATCGCAAATAAACCGGTAATTCTCTAAAAAATCGCTGAAGCTGCTTTCAAATTGCGCTGAAAAGCGTGAATTTTGTGCTATTCGGTGTATATCGTTGCCCATTCGGGAATTGCTGATGAACGCAGATGAACAGGGTATAAATTAATACAATGGCTGTAGAAACATGTTTATGGCTATAATCAGTAGCGTGTTGTCACTTGTTTATATCTACAGCTACAATTGACATATCTTTTGATCAATCTGGATACTCCACGGAATTAAAGTCGTTAGTGAATGAATTATTCCAATTGCTATATTTCTGTATTGGTGGCTGTACTTAGTACCGTATAGTCGACTGTAAAGTGCTCTAGACACAATTAATCTATACATTGATTATTATAGAGCGTGCTGTGGAATCTAGATCATCATTGTACAGATGAATCCGTCGGATATAGTTCTGTGCAGTTAGCGATGCTCAGTAGTGTATTCACATTTGTCAACGTCCCTAGCGATAATTGCTCTATCTATTGAATATTGAAGAGCTTCTGAGCAACTTAGGAGATCACGGAATTAATTAATCCACTTCCTGTAGTACTGTGTACATTGCTATTCTTTGCAATGAATTGCCATTTGCCAGTATTTCCAGCGGTAAATTATCAGTCCATTTACCTTTCTATAATTGCTGTAGACTTGATGACCAGGCAATAGATTAATCCAATGTCTATAGTACCGTGTTGATGGTTGTAATAAGAACTGCATTGTTACTTGTTAACATCTCCTGCTATAATTTATTTGTCCTTTGATCGTTCAAGAATTGGAAAGAACGCAGACGATTTGCGAGTTGAATAGTCCAATTGAAGTAGCACTGTATAGACAGCTACTCGCAGTACTGCACTGTGATACGTATATACCTGAAGTGATGATTGATCTATCCATTTATCACACTAGAATTGCTGTAGAATTTAAGTAATCAGAACATAGATTAGTCCAATGTATATAATCATTTGTTTATTTCTGTTCCGTGTACCGTATAGTCAAGTTTATGTATCTCCAGCGATACCTGCTCTATGAATTGATGTTTCCTGAATTGCTATAGAACAGACGTTCTCAGTGTGTTGATTAATACAATGGCTATACTACAGTGAAGGTTGCTATACTCAGCAATGCAATGAAAATTGTAAATATTCGAAGCAACAACTCATCTAACCATTGATCCATTTAGAATTGCAATACACACAATAACTCAGAAGAACGGAGAGTAGTTTAATACAACAACTATAGAACACTGCAGATGGCTCATCATAGTACTGCATTGAAGTACACAGGCTATATCATTATGTAGATGCCCATATTTAGTACTGTATTTACGTACGTCAGTATCTCTAGAGATAATTGCTCGTCCCATTCATCATTCTACAACAACAGAAGAACTTAGGTGACCAGCGGACAGGTTAATGCAATGGCTATAGTATGGCGTAAACGGACGCACTCATTTTCTTACAGGCACTTATCAATATCACTTCCGATTTGTGATCTATCCGTTGGTCATTCTAGAACTGCTATGGAGACTAAATCGTTAGTGGACAGGTTTGTACAACGGCTGTAGTTATCTGCAGGTGAATGTACTAAGTACCGTGCAGTCTATAATTGTAAATATCTCTAGTCATCGCTGATCTACACATTGGCAATGCAAGAATTGCTGTGGAACGGAAGTCGTCAGTGAACATACTGATGCAACGACTACAGTACTGGAACTATGTCTATATTCAGTTCGGTTCCGTCAACTGTCCGTACTGCGATTGACAATTGATCTGTCTTCTGTCATTCTGGAATTACAATAGAACTTGTATCATCAGTGTACAGATTAATTCAACGGATGCAGGGCACCGTTGGTTCATGTGTTAAGCAGCGTACTGCCAATTGCTCATATTTCTAGCCGGGAATTATTTATATATTGATTAGGCTAGAATTGCTGTGGAATTTAAATTATTAGTGAACAAATTAATCTAACGTGTGCAGCACCTTGGTGATGGCTCTAATCAGTACTGTCTTGTAAAATGTTAAAATTTCCAGCGATAGTGTGTCTGTCCATTGTCATTTGTTTATTGGTACAGAATTTATATCGATCAGAGAACAGACTAACACAACGGCTACAGTGCTCTGTTGGTGGATGTACAGAGGACCATACTGCCAATTGTAAGTATCTCTAGCCTCAACTGGTCTATAGAGTTGTCGTTCAATGTTTTCTCTGGAAATTATATCACCAGTGAACAAACAAATTACACGGCTGCAGTATCGTCATGTTGGCTATACTCTGTACTGACTTGACATAAGTTATTGCCTCTAGCTTCAATTTCTGTACTCATTGACCATTCTACAATTGCTGAAGGGCATTGATGATGAGCAAACTGATTGATCCAATGAATATATTTTCTTGTAAATAGAAACCCGCAGTACTGCATTGTCAACTGTCAATATCGCTGTCTATACGGGAAGTACCTATTCATTGTTCTAGAATTTCTATAGAAATTAAATCATCATTGAACATATCAATACAACTTCAACAGTGCTTTATTTATGGATATACTACGTACCGCACTGTCAATTGTAAATATTTCTAGCCAAAACTTACCTATGTATAAATTATTCTAGACTTGCGGCGGCATTTCATAACTGTGATGATGGCTGTGTTCTGAACTTTGTTGACAGTTGTCAAGTACTCGAGAGAATGGATCTGCCGTCTGCCTTTATAGAATTTCTATAGAACTTGAGTCGTCAGTGAGCAGATTAATCCCGCGATTACAGTGCTCTGATGTTGTATGTACTAAGTATCGTACTGTCAACTGCAAATATATCTAGCCATGCCTGATATACGTGGATTATTCTAGAATTGCTGCGAATTTAATCATCAGTCAACAAATTTATGCAACGGCTACATTCTGGTCACGACGGCTGTACTCAGCACTAAGTTGTTAATTGTTAATACCTCGAGCGATAATGGATCGCATCCATGTCATTCCAGAATTGCTATATTATTCCATCAATCAGTGAACAGATTAGTCCGACAGCTACAGTGCTCTGTTGGTGGTTGTACTAAGTACCGTACTTCCAATTCTAAATATCTCTATCCATAACTGTACTATACACTAGTTATTTCAGAATTGCTATGGAATTTAAATCATCATTGAACAAATTACTCTAACGGCCACAGTGATATGATGATGGATGCACGCAGCCCTGTGTCGACAATTGTTTACAACTCGAACCATGATGCTTCTGCCCTTTGTCATCCTAGAATTGCTATAGAATTTAATCATCACGAAACATATTGATCAAGCGGTTACATTGTCCCGTTAACGGCTCTACTCGGTGGTTTACAGATATATGTCAATGTCCCCTACGACAAATTGTTTTGTCCGTTTATTATTTTTATTTGCTTTGAAATATATGTCGTCATTGAGCAGATTAATCCAATACCTACAGTGCTGTGACAGTGGATGTACACAGTACTGCTTTGTCGTTAGTCAATATCTCGAGCGATACTGGATCTGCCATTTGCCATTTTGGAATTGCTATAAGTTTTAAGCCATCAGTCAACAGATTAGTCCAACGGCTACAGGGCTCTGTTGGTGTACGTAATAATTACCGTTCAGCCGATTGTATATATCCATCGGCACAACCGTACTCTACGCTGAATAATCTGGAATTGCCATGGAACTTAAATCTTCAGTGATCAAATTAAACAATGTCTACAATGCTCCTGTGATTGCTACACTCAGTACCGTATTGGCATATGCCACTGCCTCCAACGACAACTGCTGTAACCATTGATCACTTTACAATTGCTGAACGTTCTAGACGACCAACGAAAATATTAATTAAGTGGCTACGGTACTGTGCAGATGTTTAGAGTCAGTAACGTACTGTCAATTGTCAGTGTCACTTCAGGAATATGATCCATCCGTTGACCATTCTAAAACTGCTATAGAGCTTAAATCATCAGTGAACAGATTAACCAAACGGTTACAGTGCTCTGTTAGTTTCTATACTCAGTACTGTGTTGACATGTGTCAATGCCTCAACTGACCATTGCTCTATCCATTGTTATTTCTGCAATTGCTAAAGGACATATACGATCACCGAACATATTAATTTAATGGCTATGGTATTTAGAAGTTGGCTACACTCAGTCCTGTACTGACATTTGTGAACATCTCAACCGACATTCGATCCATCCGCTGATCATCCTAAAATTGCAATAGGGTTTAAATATACGGAGAACAGATAACTCCAACGGCTACAACGATTTTTGGCGAATGTACTAAGAAGTGTACTGTCAATTGAAAATGTCTTTCGACATAAGTCATCTGTACGTTGGTTATTCTAGAATTGCCGCGGAACTGACATCATTAGGAACAAATTAATCTACCGGCTACAGTGCTCTCTTGGTGGCTGTACTCAGTACTGTATTTACATATGTCAATGTTTCTAGCTTCAACTGCACCATCCATTGATGATTCCACTGTTGCTGAAAAATTTAGAAGATCAGCGAAACGACTGTCCTGTTGGCCTTATTATTATGACCACGGCTGATCTCGGTACAGTACAGTGATACATAGATGTGTGATCTATCCACTGACCAATCTCGAATTGCTACGGACCTTAAACCAACAGCGAAGAGAAAAATACAACAGCTACAGTGCTCTGTTGGTGGATGAACGAAGTACCGTTCTTCCAACTGTAAATGTCTGTAGCCGTAACCGTACTATACACTGATTATTCCAGAGCTGACGTGGAATACAAATCATTAGCGAACAAATCAATCCAGTGGATACGTTACAGTGATGATGGTTGTTCTCAGTTCTGTGCTGTCAATTGTTAACTTCTTGAACGATAATGGATCTGCCCTTTGTCCTCTTAGAGTTGCTATAGGAATTACATCATCCGTGAATAAATTATTCCAACAGCTACATTGCAATGATCACACCTCTAGTCGGTACTGCTTTGTAAATTGTTAATATCTCCATCTAAATTGATTATGCCTTTTGACATTCTGCAATTGCTATAGAAACTTAATCAACATTGAGCAGGTTAACCAAGCAGCTACAGCCACTTGTTGGTGGATGAACTAGGTACCGTAGCGCCAATTGTATATATCTCGAGCCCTAACTGTTGTATGCATTAAGTACGCTGGAATTGCTGTGGAATTTAAATCATCAGGGAACAAATTAATCCGACAGCAACAGTACCGTGGTGACGGCTATACATAGCACGGTATTGATATATGTCAATGTCCTTAGCGAAAATTGCTCCGCCCATTGATAATCCTACAATTTCTGAAGATCTTAGATGTTCGTCGGATAGATTAATGCAATGGCCGTAGTATAGTGTAAACGGACACACCCATTTCTTCACAGGCGCTTTTCTGTGTCTCAATCGGTGTATGATCTATCCGTTGACCATTCTAGAACTGCTATGGAGGCTGAATCGTTAGTAGACAGACTTATACAGCGGCTGTAGTGCTCTCCTGGTGGATGTACTAATAACCGAACTGCCAATTGTAAATATCTCAAGCTACAAGTGACCTAAAAATTGATTATGCTAAATTGATGTGGAATTTAAGTCACCAGTCATGAAATTAATAGATAGTCGGCTGTACCATGACGTTGACTGTACTGAGTACTGTTTAGTCCGTTTCTCATGTCACGAGCGCTAATGGAACTGTCTTCTGTCATTCTAGAACTGATATAGAACGTAAATCGTCATTGAGCAGATAAGCCGAAAGGCTAGATTGCTCTGCTGGTGTATCTACTAGGTACCGCAACGTCAATAACAAATATCTCGAGCAACAGCTGATCTATACATAGATTATGCTGGAATAGGCGTGGACTTTCTATCATCAGTCAACAAATTAATCCAACGGCTACAGTGCTTTGATGATGGCGCTAATCATTACTGTTTTGTAGATTGATAATACCTCGAGCGATAGTGGTTCTGCCTTCTGTCACATTGGAATTGCTCCCGAATTTAAATCATCAGTCAACAGTACACACAATCGACTAGAGTGCTCTGCTGATGGCTGCAATCAGTAGTGTACTGGTATATGTCAATGTCCCCTGCGACAATTGCTACATCCATTGATCATTATACAGTTGCTAATGCACGTAGGTAATCAGCGAACATAATAGTCCAATGAATACAGTATAGTGAAGATTGCTAAGCTGAGTAGAATATTGTCACGTGTAAATTCCACTAACGTTGTTTGATCTATACATTGTACATTCTAGAATTGCTATAGAGCTTAAACCATCTGCGAGCAAATCAATCCAACGGCTGCAATACAGTGGTGATGGCTGTACTCTGTACTATATTGACATATGTCATTACCTCCAGTCACAATTGCTTTATCCATTGGCCACTATACAATAGAGAAATAACACATCTGCTCACCTTACAGTATAGCTCAAGGTCTGTATTAGTGCAAAGACGAGAACACTTAGCTTCGCACTCTCAATTGTCCACATCACTATCAATATATGATCAAACCATTAGTCATACTAGAACTTCTAAACACTTTATAACATCAGTGAGCAGATTATTCCACCGACTAGTGTGATCTGTCGGTGGATGTGCTAAGCACCGTACTGCCAATTATAAATATCTCTAGCAATAACTAACCATTGCATTTGTTATCCTATAAATGCTGTGGAATTTAAGTGATCTGTGAACATATCTATCAAACCGATACAATGCTGTGTTGGTGGATGTACTATGTAATGTAATGTCAGTTGTTAATATCTCCAGCAATAGCTGATTTATCTATTGATAATTCTCGAATGGCTATAGAATACAAGTAATTAGTGAACAGATTGCTCCAACTGCTACAGTGCGCTGACGATGGATGTGCCAAGTACAGTACTGTCAATTTTAAATATCTCTAACTATAACCGAAAAATACATTGATGATCTTAGAATTCCTATGGCATTAAATCGTCGGTGAACAAATTAATCCAGCGGCTACAGTACTGTGACTATGGCTGTGCTGCTTACTGTTTCAACTGTTAGCATATCGAGCGCTAACGTACATGTCTATTGTCATTCTGGGATTGATATAAAATTTATATCGGCATTGAACAGATTAAGACAACGGCTAGAGTGTTCTGATTGCGGATGTACCGAGTGCCGCCCTGTCAATTGTAAATATCTCTAGACATAACTGTTCAATG
This sequence comes from Eufriesea mexicana, assembly GCF_001483705.2. Taxonomy (NCBI): domain Eukaryota; kingdom Metazoa; phylum Arthropoda; class Insecta; order Hymenoptera; family Apidae; genus Eufriesea; species Eufriesea mexicana. Next base: position 39,520 of record NW_016908798.1, on the reverse strand, counting down.
CATAGATTATTCCAGTACTGCAGTGGAATTCTAGTCATCGGTGAAAAAATGATTTCAACGGCCACAGTATTTTGTAGATGGCTGTAATTAATACTGTTTTGCCAATTATTAATATCTCGAGCGATAATGGATCAGACTTTTGTCATTGAATTATTGCAATGTAATTTATTGCATCAGTGATCACGCTAGTCGAACGGATACTGCGCTGTCTTGGTGGATGTACTTAGTACCGCACCGTCAATTGTAAATGCCTCTAGACACAACCGCACCTCACATGGATTATTTTAGAATGGCTGCGGAACTTATATCTTCAATGAAGTAGTTAATGCAACAGCTACTGTGCTTTGACGATGATTATACTCAGTACTGTGTTGTCAGCTTTTAATATCCCCAGGCATTCTGGAACTGCATTTTTAATTCTAGAATTGCTTTGGAATACAAGTCACCCGTGAACAGACTTATTCAACGAAAACAGTGCTCTGTCGATGGATGCACAACGCTCCGTAATGTCGGTTGTAAATATCTCTAGCCATATCCGTAATATGCATTGGCTATTCTAGATTGACTGTGAAATTTGAATCTTCAATGACCAAATAAATCAAACCGCTAGAGTTCAATGATAATGACTGTACCCAATAATATGCTGTGAATTTTTAATACCTCGAAGGAGAATGCGTCTGCCTTTTGTCATTCTAGAATTGTACTAGAATAAAAATCATCATTGAACACATTAATCCAATGGCTGCAGTGCTCTGCTGATGGTTGCGCTGAGCACCGTAATATGAGTTGTAAATGTCTCTAGCTATAACCAACCTATACATTGATTATTGATGAATGGCTGGTGAGCTTAAGTCATTAATGAGGAAAGTAATCCGGCGGCTACCTTAACGTGATGATGGCAGTACTTAGCCCTGTAATGCCAGGTTCAAATATCTCTAGACATAACCCTACTATACATTGACTACTCTAGAATGGATGCGGAACTTTGGCCGTAAATCGTCATTGTAATCCAGTGGCTACCGTACCGTCATGAAGGTAGTACGCAACAGTGTGTTGGCAGTTGTTAATATGTCGAGGGATGATGGATCTGCGTAATGTCATTCTAGACACTCTTTGGAATTTACGTCAGTAATCAATATAGTGCAACGGCTACAGTGCTGTGAAGATGGCTGTACTCAGCACCGTAGTGGCAGTTGTATGTTTCTCGAGCCATGACCCTAATATGCACTGATTATCCTAGAGTGGCTTAGGAACCTAAATCATCAATGAAGAAAGTATCACAACGGCTACAGATCTCTCACGATGTCTGTACTGAGTACTGCGTCGTCTAACATCTATATGTCGTGTGATGGTGCACCGGTAAATTGTCATTCTAGAAATCCTTTTGAATTTACCTCAGTGAGCAACTTAGTCCAATGGCTATAGTGATGTGGTGGTGGATGTACTCAGCACTGTGTTTCCTATTATTAATATTTCGTGGTATAATGGAACTCTCCATTGTCATCTCAGAATTGCTACAGATTCCAAATCATCATTGAACGCATTAATCCAAGCTACAAGCGTACTATACATCTATTATTCCAGAATGGCAGAGGAATTTAAATCGTCAAAGAAGAATTAATCCAACGGCTGCAGTACTGTGATGATTGCTTCACTCTTTACGGTGTTGTCAGTTAATATTTTCCCGAGGAATCAAGGAACTGCGTTTTGTCTTTCTAGAGCTACAGTAAAGTATAAATCATCAGTTAGCATATTACTCCAACCGCTATCGAGCACTGTCTGTGTATGTACCAAGTACCGTACTGCCTATCGTAATTATCTCTCGCCATAACACTACAATACATTGATTATTCTATAGTTGCTCTGGAACTCTCATCACCAGTGGATATGTTAGTCCATCGGCTGCAGTACTGTGAAGATGGCTGAACTCAGTACTGTGTTGTCAATTGTTAATATACAAAGGGACAATGGTTCTGTGGATTATCATTCCAGAAATTCTTTCGAATTAAGGTCAGTGAGCAGTATAGTACAAGGGCTACAGTGCTGTGATGACGGCTGTACTCAGTAATGTGTTGTCAATTGTCAAGGACACGGGGGACGATGGATCTGTTTTTCGTCATTCTAGAACAGTAGTGGATCCTGAGTAATCAGTGGATAGGTTATTCCATCGGCAACAGTGCTCTTTTCGTGGATGAACTGAGTTCTCTGCTCTCAATTCTAAATATATTCAGCTATAACAATACTATACATTGATTATTCTCCAACGGAAGCAATTTATGTCACCAATGGACATAGTAATTCAACGGTTATAGTACAGTTACCATTTGCTGCACTCAGAACTGCGTTGTCAATTGCTAATACCTCGAGGGATTATGGATCTGCATTATTCACTCTAAAATTACTGTAGTTCATAAAACGCCCGTAAACATTCTAATGCAACAGCAACCTTACCCTCTTGATAGATGTACTGAGTATGGCACTGACAATTGTAAACGTCTCTATACACATCCGTACCTTACATTGATTATTCTAGAAGGACCTAAGAATTTTAATCACCAATGGACAAATCAAACCAACGGCTACATGACTGTGATTATTGCTGTACTCCGATCTGCGTTGCCAAATGTCAATATTTCGAGGGATAAGTGGTCTCCCATTTGTAATTTCAGAGTTGCTATAAAATCTGAATCATCACTTTGTAGATTATTCCAAAGGCTTGAGTGCTCATCTGGTGGATATACTGGGCTCTATAATGTCAGTTGCAATTATCTCTAGTCTTAACGATACTACACATTAACCATTTTAGAACATCTGCGGAACATATACCGTCAATGGACAAGATAATCCAACGGCTAGAGTTTCGTTATGATGGCTGCACTCTGCATTGTGTTGTCAATTGCTAATATCTCGAAAGATGATGGATCTGTCTTATGTAATCCTATACTTCTTATGAAATCTATGTCATCATTGAGCAGATTAATAAAAAGTCTACAGTGCTCTACTGATGGATGTACAAAGTACCGTAATGTCAGTTGTAAATATTTCTAGACATCGCCGTGGACTACATTGATTATTGCAGAGAAGCAGTGGATATTAAATCATTAATGGACAAACTAAAGCAACGGCTAGAGGTCCGAGATGATAGCTGTAATCAATAGTGCGCTGTCAGTTGTTAATACGCCGAGGGATGATGTACCGGTGTAATGTCATTCTGGAATTGCTTTGGAATATACATCAGCGAACAGAGCAGTCCAATGGCTACAGCGCAGTGATAATGGCTGGTCTCAGTAATGTGTTGTCAATTATTAATATTTCGAGGGATAATTCATCTGTTTTTTGTTATTCCACAATTGCTAGTATACAGAATTCATCATTGAACAGATTAATCCATCGGTGGCAGTACTCTGCTGGTGGTTGTGCTAAGAACTACAATGTCAGTTGCACATATCTCTGGCCATACTCGTAGAATTCATTAATTATCATAGAACGCAATTGGAAATAAATATATCAATGTTAAAATTAATCCATCGGCAACAGTACTGCGACGACGGCCCTACTGTGCGCTGTGTTGTCAATTACTAACTTCATGGGGAATAACTAATCTGTCCTTTGTCATTTTAAAATTACAGTTAAATATGCATCGTCGGTGAGCATATTAATCCAATGTGTAACTACCTCTATTTGTGTATGTGGAACGTAACGTGGTGTCAATTTTCTCCAACGCATTAATTATTCCAGAATGGCTTTGGAACTTAAGTCATAAATGTACGTATTATTCCAACGGCTACAGTACTGTGGTGACAGCTGAACCCAGTACCGTGTTGTTATATGTTAATGTCTCAAGATAATATGGAACTGCATTTTTCATTCTGGAATTGCTGTAGGATACACACCATCAGTGAACAGACTAATCCAACGGCAATAGTGCTCTCTTGATTGATGTAGTGAGTACCGTACCGTCAATAGTAACCGTCTCTGGAGGTAATCGTAACATACAATGAATATACTAGAATGCCTTGGGAACTTAGTTAAGCCATGAACAAATTATTCCATAGGCTACAGTACTGTGATGATGGCCGTGCTCTGTACTGTGTTGTCAATTGTTAATATCTCCAGCGATGATGGACCTGCGTTTTTCATTCTAGCATTGCTGTACGACATAAATAACCGGTGATCAGACAAATCCACCGGTAATAGTGCACTCTTGATTGATGTGCTGAGTACCGTTCTCTCGGTACTTACCGTCGCTAGAGAAAAACGTATTATGGAATTACTATTCTAGAATTGCTTGGGAATATAAATCATCAATGAACATACTATTCCAACGGCAACGGTGCTCTGTTACTGGATGTACTGAGTAACGGACTGTCGTTCGTAAATACCTCTAGCCGTACCCGTACTATGCTTGATTATTCTCGAGTTGCATTGGAATCTAAATCATCAGCGGACAAACGATCCAACGTAAACATCACAGTGATGACGACTGTACTCAGCACGGTGTTGTCAATTGTTAATATCGCGACGTATAATGGATTTGTATATTGTCATTCTAGAATGGCTGTAGAACCTATATCTTCATTTAGCAGATTATTCCAACTGCTACAATGGTGTTTTGGTAGGTGCTCGCAATAACTTACTGTCAGCCGCAAACGTTTCTAGCCAAAACAATAACATTCGTTGACTATCCTAGAATTGCTGCAGAATTATATCATCGATTACCATATTAATGCAAAGGCTACAGTACTGTTATATAGGCTCTACTCAGTACTGTGTTGACAACTGTTAGTGTCTCGATAGATAATGGCACTTCATTTTGCATTCCAGTATTACTGGAAAATATACATCATCAGTTTGCAGATTAATCCAACGGAATACGTACTCTGTTGGTAAAGGTACTAACTGCCGTACTGTCAGTTGTAAATATCACTGGAAATAACCGTACTATACGTAGGCTATTCTAGATCGACCTTAGAATATAAATCTTCAGTGGACAAAGAATTCCAACGGAAACATTTCTGTGATGATAGCTGTTCTCAGCAAATTGTTGTCAATTGCTAATATCGGGAGGTGTAATTGATCTGTGGTGTGTCATTCTAGAATTGTTATAGAATCTACATCAAGATTGAGCAAATTATTCCAATGGGTACAGTGCTCTGCTGGGTAGATGTGCGATGTACCTTACTGAAGATTGGAAATATCTCTAGCCATAACCATAGCATTCGTTGACTATTGTTGAATTGCTATAGAACTTTCGTTGTCAGTGAACAAATTAAACCAACGCCTACGTTACTGTGCCGAACGCGGTAGTCAGTACTGTGTTTTCAATCTTTAATATCTCGAAGAAAAATGGATCTTCATTTTTCATTCTAGAACTGCTGTAGAATATGCATCATCAGTGGACACATAAACCCAGCTGCAACTGTGCTCTGTTGGTAGAGGTACAACGTGCCATGCTGTTAGTTGTAAATATCACTAGCCATAACCGTACTGTACATACGTTATTCTAGAGTGAATTTGGAACAAACATCATCAGTGAGCAGAGTAATGCGACGGATAGATTACTGTGATCATGGCAGTACTCTGCACTGTGTTGTTAGTTGCTCATATGTCTACTGATAATACTTCTGTGTTTTGTCAATCTAAAGCTTCTAGGGGATTAAGACCATAAGTGACCAGATTATTCCAACGGGAACAGTGCTCTTTTGTTGAATGTACTGAGCACCGTACTGTGAATAGATTAAGACCATAAGTGACCAGATTATTCCAACGGGAACAGTGCTCTGTTGTTGAATGTACTGAGCACCGTACTGTGAGCAGTAAGCATCTCTAGTTACCGTACTATACACAGAATAGCCTAAGTTACATTTTGAAATTGCATCATCACTGAACAAATGGTTCACCATCTACAGCACAGTGATGACGGTCCTGTTCAGTACTGTGTTGTCAATTGTTTTTGTTTCAAGGGATAGCGTATCTGCCATTTTCATTCCAGAATTGCTGATGCATATAAATCATCATCGTACAGATTAATCCAACGGCTACATTGCTCTGCTAGCGGATGTGGTAGCTACCGTATTTTAGTATATGTAAGTACCTATAGCCATAACAATACTGTACGTTGATTATTTCAAAATTGCTCTGGAACTCTCATCGTTAGTGATCAAAGTGACGCAACGGTTGCATTACTGTGATACTGTAAATTCCAAAGAAATTCTGGAATAATCCGTATATGGTATTGTTGTGGATATGGATATTTACAATTGTCAGTACAGTGCTTAGTACATTCACCAACGGAGCACTGTAGCCGCTTGATTAATATGCGCAATGATCATTTAGATTCTATTGCAATTCTAGAACGACAGTAATCATATCAATTATCCCTCAAGATGTTAGAAATTGACAACAAAGTGCAGAGTACAGCCTTCGTCACAGTACTGTCGCCGATCTGTAAGTGTGCCCATCAATGATATAAATTTCAAAGCAATTCCAGAATAACCAGTGTATAGCGCGGTTATGGCTAGAGACAGTTAGAACGAATATTACGGTACTTAGCACATCCACTAGCAGAGCAGTGTAGCCGTTGGATTAAGCTGTTCACGGAGGATGCATACACTGCGGCATTTCTAGAATAAAAAAAATGAAAATCCTATATCCCTGGAGATATAGGCTGTAGACAACACAGTACTGAGTGCAGCCATCGTCAGGGTAATGTAGCTACTTAACTACTAGGTTCACTGATGATGTAAATTCCGAAGCAATTACTTAATAATGAATGCTTTGTAAGGGTCTGTCTAGAGATATTTCCAATTGACTGCACGGTAAACAGTGTTTCCACAAGCAGAGCACTGCAGCCGCATTATTTGTCTGTTCTATGATGATGTATATGTTATAACATTTCTTGAGTGGCAAAACAGAAATGCACTGACACTCGAGGTATTAGAAATTGACAGCACACCACTGAGTACAAGCGTGATCACATTATTGTAGATTTTGCATAACTGCATTCACTGCTGATGTATTTTCCGAGGCTACCCTATATTAATAATCAATGCACACTCTGTTTGTAGCCATAGGCATTCACAATTGAGAGTGCGGTACGAGGTTCTCCCACCAAGGGATCACTGTTGCCGTATGATTAGTCTCTCCTCAGACGGTGTATATTCCACAGCACTTCTAGAAGGAGAAATGCAGATCCACTATCCCTCGAGAAATTAGAAAATGACAACATGGTACTGAGTACAGCCGCCATCACAGTATTCTAGCCATTCAATAGCTTTGCACACTGAGGACGAGAATTCCAAAGCAATTCTGGCATAATCATTATATATCACGACTAGGGCTTTAGTTATACCCAATTGAGAGTTCGGTACATAATACGTTCACCAACATAGCACTGGAGCAGTTGAATTAATCTGTTCAATGGTGATTTATATTCTATAACACTTCTAGAATAACAAAATACAGGAACGCTGCTCCTTGAATCGTTGACGATTGACAACACAGTAGTAGGTGCAGCCATCATCACTGGAACGTAGACGTTGGACTGATTCCTTCACCGATGGTGTGAAGTCCAAAGTTATTCTGGAATAATCATTTTATGTTACGGTCGTGCCTTCGGATATTTCCAATTAAGAGTACTGTATTTGTTACATCCACCAATATAGATCAGTAGCAGCCGGATTATTCTGTTCAATCAATCAAGAGAATGACAGAATGCATATCCACTGACACTTGGGGAATTAGCAATTGACAACACAGTACTGGGTACATCCACCATCACAATAATGTAGCCATTGGAGTACTTTGTTCTCTGATGACATAAATTCGAACGTGATCCTAGAATAACATATGTTTTGTGCGGTCATGGTTAGTGCTATTTACAACTGACAGGACAGTTACAACTTAAGTACGTCTCCCAACAGATCACTGTTGCCATTGTATTGTTCTGCTCAGTGATGGTGTATATAAAACACCAATCCGAGAACGAGAAATGCAGAGCCATCTTCATTCGAGAAACAAAGCAATGACAACACAGGGCTGATTGCGGCCATCATCACATTGTTTGTGCGATTGAATTGCTTCATGCACTGATGTTGACGATTCCAAAGCAATTTCGGCATAATCATTTTATATTACGTTTATTGCATAAGATAATTCCAATTGACAATGTGGTGCTTACTGAGTCCACCAATATAGCACAGTAGCTGTTGGATTATTCTCTAGAATGATGATTTAGGTCCAATAAAAATTCTAGAAAGGCAGAATATGGATCCATTGACGCTCGAGGTATAAGCAATTTACAACATGGTACTGAATACACCGACCATCACAGCTATGTAGCCGATATACTGCATTGCCCACTTATAATGTAAATTCGAAGGCGACTCTAGAATAGCCTATGTACGATGCGGTTATGGTTAGTGATATTTATAATTGAGAGTACAGCATTTGGTACACCGTGCAAGAGATCGCAGTTGCCGTTGGGTAAATCTGTTCACTGACAGTGCATATTCCATTGCAATTCCAGAACGAGAAATTCGGACCCATTATCGCTCGTGAAATTAAAAAATGCCGTCACAGAACTGAGTACAGTTATCGTCACATTATTGTAGCCGATGAATATCTTTGTCCACTGATGACGTTAATACAAAGGCATTTTTAGAATAAGCAATATTTATTACGGCTGCCTTGAGACATTTCCAATTGAAAGCATTGCACCTACAAAATCCAAAAGTATAGCCAGTAGTCGTTGGATTACTCTGCTCAATGATGATCCATATTCTATAGGAATTCTAGAATGACGAAAGAAATATCCACTGACACTCGATGTATTAGCAATTTACAACATAGTACTGAGTACACCCATCATAACAGTAATGTAGCCGCTGGACTATTTCGTTCACTCATGATGTATATTCACATATGACTGTAGATTTTCCTATGTATAATGTGGTTACGTCTAGTGAAACTTACAATTGATAGATCGGCATGCAGCACATCCTTCAAAAGAGCACTGTTGCCGCAGGAGTAATCTGTTCGCTGAGAGCGTATATTCCACAGCAATTCCAGAACTCGAAGTGCAGATCCATTATCCCTCGAGAAATTAAAGAATGACGACACAGTACTGGGTGGAGCCACCATCGCAGTATTGTAGCCGTCGAATAATTTTGTTCACTCATGATGTAAATTCCAAAGAAACTCTAGAGTTATCTCTATATATTGCGGTTGCCTTCAGCTATTTCCAATTGACAGTACGGTACTTACTAAATCCACCAATATAGCACAGCAGTCGTTGGATTAATTTGTTCTATGATCATCAAAATTCAACAACAATACTGGAATGACAAAATAGAGAAGAACAGACACACGAGATATTAGGAATTTACACCATAGTACCGAGAACACCCACATTCACAGTAATGTAGCCGTTGGACTACCTTGGTCACTGATAACGTAAATTCAAGAGCAACACTAATCTAACCTAAATATTGTGCAGTTATGCTTAGTGTCATATGAAATTAACACTGCGGCATTTATTGCATCATCCATCAGATCACTGTTGCCTTTAGTATATTCTTTTCAACGACAGCGTATATTCCACAGCAAATCTAGAACGAGAAACACAGATCCATTATTCCTCGAGAAATTAAATGCCGACAGCGCTGAACCGAGTACAGTCATCATCACAGTATTGTAGCCGTTGAATTATTTTGTACACTGGTGATGAGAGTTCCAAAGCAATTCCGGAATAACCATTTTATATTACGTATATGACTTGAGGCATTTCCGATTGACGGTATTGTCCTTGACAAATCGACCAATATAGCACAGTATCCGATGGAGTGTTCTGTTTAGTGATGATTTAGGTTCTGCAAAAATTCCAGAATGACAAAACACAGATCCATTGTCCCTAGAGTCATTAGCAATTTACAACGCAGTACTGATTACAGACACCATTACAGTAATGTAGCCGTTGGACTACTATGTCCACTGATAATGTAAATTCGAATGAGATTCTAGCATAACGTATTTATTGTGGGGTTGCGGTTAGTGACATTTACAGTTGACAGTACGGCATATATTACGTCTTCCAACAGACCACTCTTGCCGTCTTATTGTCATGTTCCCCGATGATATATATTCAACAGCAGTTCTCAAACTCGAAATGCTGTTCCATTATCCCATTAGTTATTAACAAATGACAACAAAGTACTCAGTGCAGCCATCATCACGTTCTTGTTGCCGTTGAATGGCTTTGTTCACTGACGATGGAGATACCATAGGAATTTCGAAATAACCATCTCATATTACGTCCATGGCTTGAGATATTTCCAATTGACGGTATAGTACTTTCTAAATCCACCAGTATAGCACAGTAGCTGTTGGATTATTGTGCCCAATGACGACTTAAGTACTAGAGAAACTCCCGAAATACAAAATACAGATCCATTGACACTCGAGACATTAGGAATTTACAACACAGTACTGAGTACACCCACCATCACATTGATGAAGACGTTGGACAGCTATGCACACTGATAATGCAATTTGGAATTTGATTCTAGTATAACCTATGTTTTGTGTGGTTATGGTTAGTGATATTCGCAATTGATAGTACGGCATTTAGTACGTCTAGCAACAGAACACTGTTGCTGTTGTATTGACATGTCCACTGATATATATTCCACAGCAATTCTAGAACGAGGAATGCAGATTCACTAAACCATCGTGAAATTGAAGTCTGACGACACAGTACTGAGTGTAGCCATCACGGTATTGTAGCCGCTGAGTAATTCTATTCACGGATGATGTAAAACCCAATGCTGTACTAGAGGAATCTATGAATTTCACGGTTGTCTTTAGCTATTTCCAATCGACGGAACGATACAAATTATATCAGACAATACAGAACAGTAGTCGCTAGATTAATGTGTTCAATGTTGATTTCAATTCCATATCAATTCTAGAATTGCAACATACAGCTCTACTGTTCCTCGAGGTATTAACAATTTACATCACAGTACAGAGTTCATCCACCATCCCAGTAATGTAGCCGTTGGAATACATTCTTCACTCATAATGTATATTCGATAGTAACTTTAGGAAAACCTCAGTATTTTGCGTTAATGCTTAGAGGCATTTACAGTTAGCAGTACGGCATTTAGTGCGTCTTCCAACAAATTACTGTTGCCGTTGGTTTACTCTGTCCACTGGTAGCGTATATTCCAAAGCAATTATAGAACGGTGAATGCAGATTTATTATTACTCGAGGAATTAGATGTTGACAGCACAGAATTGAGTACAGTCATCATCACAGTATTGTAGCCTTTGAATTACCTTGTTCACTGATGATGGAGTATCCAAACCAATTCTCGAATAATCATTGCATACTCTGTTTATGGCTAAAGACACTTCCAATTGACAGTATGGCACTTACTAAATACAACAAAATGTCATAGTAGCTGCTAGATTATCCTGTTCAATTATGATCTAAATTCTATGACAATTTTTGAATATCAGAATGCAGATCCACTGACCCTAGAGATATTACCAATTTGCAACACAGTTACGAGTACAACCACCATCATAGTAATGTAGCCGTTGGACTACTATGTTCACTGATAATTTAAATTCGAGTGTGATTCTACTATAGCTTATGCATTGTGCGGTTATGTTTAGTGATATTTACAATTGACATAACGGCATTTAGTGCGTCTTCGAACAGATCACTGTCCTGTTGTGTCGCCATATTCACTGATGGTATGGCTAGAACCGGAAATGTAGAACCATTATCCCTTGAGAGGTTAACGAATAACAACAAAGTACTGAGTACAGCCATCGTCACAGTAGCCGCTGAATAAGTTTGTTAACTGATGTTTCAAATTCAATTCCAATTCTGGAATGATCAACGAACATTAGAGTCACAGCTCGAGGTATTTCCAGTTAACAGTATGGAACTGACTAAATCCGCCAATACAGCACAGTAGCTGTTGGTCTATAATATTCAGTGATGGTATAAGTTCTACAAAAATTCTAGATTGATGAAAAACTGATCCATTGGCCTTTGGAATATTCGCAATTTGCACGTAGTTCTGGGTACACCCACCATCACAGGAATGAAACCGCTGGACTACTTTGTTCACTGACGATGTAAATTCGAGAGTACTTCTAGATTAACGTCTGTCTAATGCGAATATGGATCGTGATAGTTGCAATTGGCAGTACGTCATTTAGTACATCGTCCAACGGATCACAATTGCCGAAGGATTTATATGTTCACTGATAGTGTATGGTCCACAGCAATTCTAGCACGAAGAGTGCAGGCCCATAATCCCTCGAGAAATTAGAAAATGACAACACAGTAGTGAGTACATCCATTATCACAGTATAGTAGCCGTTGAATGACCTTGTTCACTGATGAACTAAATACCAAAGCTATTCTGGGATAGTCAATGTATATTACGGTTGTCTTGAGGTATTGCCAATTGACAGTATTGTTCCTACTAGATCCACCAATGTATCACAGTTGCCGTTGGATTATTTTGTTCAATGATGATCCAAATTCAATAGCAATTCTGGAGTGGCAGAATCCATTTCGCCTTGCTCTCGAGATATCGTTAATTTACAACGTAGCACTGTGTACACCGAACACAACAGCTATGTTGCCGCTATACAACACTGTGCACTTATAATGTAATTTCCCAAGTGACTGCAGAATGACATATGTATAATGCGGATATGGGTAGCGATATTCACAACTGACTGTACGGCATTTAGTACATCTTCCAAAAGATCACAAGTGCCGTTTGAATAATCTGTTCACTGATGATGTATATCCGACAGAAATTCTAGGACGAGAAACACTGATCCTTTGTCCCTCCAGATATTAACAAATGACCACACTGAACTGCGTACAGTCGTCATCAGAGTACTGTAGCTGTCGAATAACTTTGTTGACTGCTGATGAATGTTCCAAACCATTTCTAGAATAATCAGTGTATATTACGGTTGTCTTCAGATGCTTCTAATGACATTACGGAACATACTACATCCACCAATATAGCACAGTTGCCGCTGGATCCATCTGTTCAATACTGCTTCAAGTCCTATAACAGTTCCAGAATGACAAAATACAGTTCCATTCACCCTAGAGGTGGTAGCAAGTTATAGCATAGCATATAGTACACATAGTATATACTACTTTGTTGACTTATAATGTAAATTCGAAGGTGATTCCAGAGTAACTTCCGTATTGTGCGTTTACGGTTAGTGATATTTACAGTTGACAGTACGGCATTTAGTACGTCTTCCAACAGACCTCTTTTTGCGTCGGCATAATCTGTTCGCTGATGCTACATATTCAACAGCAATTATAGGATGAGAAATTCAGATCTATTATCCATTGAGATATTAACATGTGACAACGCAGTACAGAGTACAGTCATCATCACAGTATTTTAGGCGTTGAATACCATTGTTCACTGACGATGTGAATTCCAGAGCAACACTGGAGTCATCTTTGTATACTACTGCTGGCTTGAGATATTTCCAATTGACTGCCCTGTACTTATTACATGCAACAATATAGCACACTTCTCGTGGGATTAATTTGTTTGATGATGGTATAAATTCCATAAAAACTCTAGCATGACAAAGTACAGATCCTCTGTGCCCCGAGATATTTGCAATTTACCACACGGTACTGAGAACCCTCACAATCATTGTAATGCAGCCGTCAGAATACTTCGTTCACTGATAATGTAAATACGAACGTGATTCGAGAATAACATATGCATTGTACGATTATGGTTAGTCATATTTACAATTGACAGTGTGGCATTTGGTAGTTATTCCAACAGATATCTGTTGCCGTTGAATCGATAGGTTCACTGATGATGCATATTTCAAAGCAATTCTAGAGCTGGAAATGTTGATCCACTATGCCTTGAGATATTAGCAAATGACAACAGAGTACTGAGTGAAGTCTTCATCACGGTATTGTAGCCGCTGAATAAGTTTTTTCGCTGATGTTAATTCAAATGCAATTCTTGTTTGATCAACGTATATTACGGTTATGGCTCGAGATATACCCGATTGAAGGTAGGATACTTGTTACACCCACCAACATAGCACATTAGCCGTTGGATTACTCTGTTGAATGGCGCCTTGAATTCTATTACAAATCTAGAATGACAAAATGCAGGTCCATTGGCCCTAGAGATATCTGCAACTTACAGCATTGTACTGAGTACATCCACCGCCACTGTTACGCAACCGCAATACTGCTCTGTCCTCTTACAACGTAAATTCCAAAGTAATTCTAGGATAACCTACGTATAATGCGGTTACGGCCAGTGTCATTTACGGTTGTCAGTACGGCCAGTAGTACGTCTTCCACGACATCACTGTTGCCGTTGGATTGATCTCTTCACTGATGATGTATATTCCACAGCAGACCAAGTACCAGAAATGTAGATCTTTTATCCCACGTGATAATAACAAATGACAGCATAATATTGAATACAGCTGTCATCACATTATCGTAGCCTTTGAATGATTTTGTTCACTAATGATGTAGATTTCAAAGCAATTCTTGAGTAATCTATGTATGTTTACGTTTGTCTTGAGCTTTTTCCAATTCACAGTACGGTACATACTACATACATCGATATAGCACAGTAGTCGTTGGATTAATGTATTCAACGTTGATTTAAATTCCGTGAAGACTTTAGAATGACAAAATACAGATACTCTGGCCCTCGATGTATTAGCAATTTACGACACAATACTGGGAACCATCAGAGACACAGTACATTTGATGTTGGGCTGCTTTGCTCACTGATAATGTAAATTCGAAAATGATTCGAGCGTAACCTATGCTTTGTGCTGTCATGGTTAGTGATATTTGCAATAAACGGTACGGCATATAGTACGTACTCCAACAGATTACTGTTGCCGTTGGATCGACATGTTCACTGATGATGTATATTCCACAGCAATTCTAGAACGAGAAATGCAGATCCATTATCCCCTGAGACGTTGGCAAATGACAACAGAGTACTGAGTGCAGCCGTCATCACTGCATAGTAGCCGATGAACAACTTTGTTAGCTGGTGATGTAAATTCCAAAGCAATTGTAGCATAATCAACGTATACTACGGATGTCTTGAGTTACTTCCAATTGACAGTACTGTACTTACGAAATCGACCAATACAGCGCAGTAGCCGCATTATTATCCTTGTCAATGGTGCTTTAAATTCTATAACAATTCTAGAATGAGAAAATTCTGACCCTAGAGATGTTAGCAATTTACAACATACTGCTGAATGCACCGACCATCGCAGTTATGTAGCCGCTATACTACCCCCTTCACTTATAATGTAAAATCGAACGTTGTCTTGGAATAGCATATGCATAATGCGGTTATGGCATTTAGTTCATCTTCCAACATACCACAGATGCCGTTTGAATAATCTGTTCACTGATGATGTATATACCAGTGCAATTCTAGAACGTGAAACGCAGATCATCTGCCCCTCCAGATATTAACAAGTGACAACACTGAACTGAGTACCGTCACCGTCCCAGTATCGTAGCCGTTGGTTAACATTGTTGACTGATGATGAAATTTCCAAAGCAGTTCTAAAACAATCAATCTATATTACGGCAGTCTTTAGATGTTTCCAATGGCAATATGGTACATACTATGTCCTCCAATATAGCACAGTAGTCGTTGGACCCATCTACTCAAAAATGCTTTAAATTCTATAACAATTCTAGAATGACAAAAGACAGATCCACTGAGCCTCGAGATACAAACAATTTACACCACAGGACTGTGTACACCCACCACCACAGTAATGTAGCCGTTGGAATACTTTGTTCACTGATAATATTAATTCGACCGTGACTCTAGAATAACGTATGTATTGTGTGTTTTGGTTCGTGGTAATTACAATTTAAAGTACAGCATTTAGTGCATCCTCCAAGTGATCGCTGTTTCCGATGGATGAATCTGTTCACTGGTGATGTATATTCCACAGCCGTTCTAGAACGAGAAAAGCATATTATTAAACCCTCGAGATGTTAACAAGCAACAACACACTACAGAGTACAGTCATCATCACAGTATTGTAGACGCTGTATACACTTGTTCACTGACGATGTAAATTCCCAAACAATTCTAGAGTAATCTACGTATATTACGGTTGCCTTCTGATACTTCCGATGACAGTAAGGTACATACGACATCCACAAATTGAGCACAGTAGCCACTGGATCATTCCGTTCAATGGTGCTTTAAATTCTAAAACAATTCTAAAATGACATGACACAGATCCACTGACCCTAGGTGTACTAGCAAATGACAACATAGTACAGAGTACACCGATAATCACAGTTGTGCAGCCGCTATATTACTTTGTTCATTTATAATGTAAATTCGATGGTGACTTTAGAATAACATCTGTATTGTGCGTCTATGATTATGGATATTTGCAATTGACAGTACGGCATTTGGTACGCCTTCCTACAGACCACTGATGCCGTTGGAATGGTCTGCTCACTGACGATATGTATACCAAAGCAATTCTAGAACGGGAAATGCAGTTTCATTTTCCCTCGCGATATTAGCAAATTGCAAGATAGTACTGAGCGAAGCCTTCATCGCGGTATTGTAGTAGCTGGATAAGTTTGTTCGCTGATATTTTATATTCTAATACAATTCTAGAGTGATCAACGTATATTACGGTTATGGCTCTGGATTTTTCCAATTGAGAGTATAATACTTTTTAAATTCACCAATATAGAACTGTAGCCGTTTGATTACACCCTTAAATGGTGATTTAAGTACTATAACAATTCTAAAATTACAAAGTACAAATTCTCTGTCTCTCGAAACATTAGCTTTTCTGTTTAATGACGATTTAGTTTCTATAGAAATTCTTGAATGACAAGACACTCATCCATTGACCCTCGAGACGTCAGCAATTTCCAACACTCTACTGATTACACCCACCTTCACAGCGATGTAGCGGTTGGACTACTATGTTCACTGTTAACATAAATTCGAAAGTGATTCCGGTGTAACTTATTTATTGTGCAGTTATAGTTAGTGATATTCACAATTGACAGTACGGCACATAGTACGACTTCCAACAGATCGTTGCTGCCGTTGGATTGGAATGTTCACCGATGTATGTTCCACAGCAACTCTAGAACGAGGAATGCAGATCCATTATTCCTCGAGAAATTAAAGAGTGACGGCGCAGTACTGAGAAAAGCCATCATCACAGCAAAGTAGCGTTTGGACTACTGCGTTCACTTATAATGTAAATTTGAGAGTGGTTCTGGTACAACCTATGTATTGTGCGGTTACGTCTAGTGATATCTGCAATTGACATTACGGCACTTAGAACGTCTTCCAACGTATCACTGTTGCCGTTGGAGCGCCATGCTCACTGATGACATGTGCCCCACAACAATTCCAGAAATGGAAACGCAGATCCATTATCCCTTGCGATGTTAACAGTTGACGACAAGGTACATTGTACAGCCATCATCACAGTATTGTGGCCGCTGAATATGTTTGGCAACTGATGTTTTACATTCAATTGCAATTCTAGAATGATCAACGTACATTACGGTTATAGCTCGAGATATTTGCTATTGGCAGTATGGAACGTGCTAAATCCGTTAATACAGCACAGTAGCTGTTGAACTATTGTGCTGAATGGTGGTTCGATTTCTACAAAAATTATAAATTTATAAAATACTGATGCATTTGCTCTTCAGGTATTAGGAATTTACACATAGTTCTGGATAAACCGACCATCAGAGTGATGTAGCCGCTGGACGACTCTGTTCACTACGATTTAAATACGAAAGTGCTTCTAGATTAACCTATGTATAGTGGGAATATGGCCAGTGATAATTACATCTGACAGAACGGCATTTATGTCGTTTTCCAACATATCACAGTTGCCGCTTGTTTTATATGCTCACTGATGATATATATCCGACAGCATTTCTAGAACAGGAAACGCAGATCCTTAATCCCTTGAGACATTAACAAATGTCAACAAAGTGCATAGCGCAGCCATCATCGCAGTATTTTAGCCGTTGAATAACTTTCTTCACTGATGGTGTAAATTCAAAAGCAATTCTGCAGTAGTCTATGTATATTACGATTGGCCTGAGGTATTTCCAATTGACGGAACGGTACTTATTACATGCACCAATTTGGCACAGCAGTCCTTGGATTAATATGTTCATTGATAATTTAAATTCCATATCAGTTCTAGAATGACAAAATACGTGTCCGCTGTTCCTCGAGATATTTGCAATTTACCTCATAGTACTGAGAACACCCACCGTCAGAGTATTGTAGCAACTGGACTACTTCTTGCAGTCAATTTACCTCATAGTACTGAGAACACCCACCGTCAGAGTATTGTAGCAACTGGACTACTTCTTACAGTGATGATGTAAATCCGAAAGTGATTCTAGAATAACAAGTGCACAGTGCATTTGTGGGTAGTGAAACTTGCAATTTACAGTACGGCATTTAGTACATCATCCGACAGTTCACTGTTACTGTTGGCTTATTCTGGTCACTGTTAGTGTGTATTCCGCAGCAATTATTGGACGAGAAATTCAGATCCTTTGTCCCTTGTGGCAGAAATAAATGACGACAAAGTACAGAGTACAGCCATTATCACAATATTGTAGCAGTTGTATAATTTTGTTCACTGATTATGTAAATTCAAGAGCATTCCCTGTGTAATCTATGTATCTTGCGGTTGTGTTGACATATTTCCAATTGACTGAACGGTTCTTATTACATGCACCAATATAGCACACTTATCGTTGGAATAATTTGTTCAAAGGCAATTTGGATTCTATAGCTACTCCAGAATGACAAAAGACACATACACAGTCCCTCGAGACATTAACAATTAACAACACAGTACAGAGTACAGTCATCTTCACAGTAGTGTAGCCGTTGGAATACTTTGCTTACTAATGGTATAAATTGCAATGCAATGCTGGAATAATCATTGTATAATACGGTTATGGCTTGAAATATTTAAAACTCTCCGTACGGTACACACCACAACACCGTAGCGATTGGATTAATTTGTGCAGTTATGAACGATATCGTATAACAATTCTAGAATGACAAAACACAGATATACAGACCTTCGAAACATTAAGAATTGACAGCACAGCAATGATTACAGATATGATGGCAGTAAAGTAGACGTTAGGTTACTTTGTACAATAACGATGTAAGTTCCTAAGTATTTCTGCAATGGAGTATATTTAATTCGGTTATGGCTAGTGATGTTTAGAATTCACTGTACGGTCATTAGTACGCCTACAGACAGAGCACTGCTTCCATTGGATTAGGTTGGTAACTGAAGTTGTATATCATACAGCAATTCTGCAATGAGAAATGCAGGTCTATTATCCCATGTGATATTAAGAATTGACAACACTGTACTGAGTTCAGTGATCGTCACACTACCGAAACTGTTGAATAACACTGTTCACTGGTAACGTCAGTTCCAAGGCAATTCTAGAATAATAAATTCATGGTACGGACATGGCTACAGATATTTCCAGCTGTGTGCACAGTACTTAATACATCCACCAGCAGAGCAGTCCAGCCGCTTTATTAACATCTTCAAAGATAATTTACGTTTTATAGCCATTCTAGGCTTACAAAAGACAGATCCACGTACACTCCAGATATTAACAATTGACAACACAGTACTGAGTCCTTTCATCATCACGGTAACCTAACCGTTGGACTACTTTGTTCACTGATGATGAAAACTAATAAGTAATTCCGGAACAAAGTATGTATACTACGGTTGTGGCTAGTGATGTTAAGAGTTCACTCTACGGCAATTAGTACATATTCCAAGAGAACACATGTGCCGTAAGATTAATCCGTTCGATGGTGTTTTACATTATATAGCTAGTCCAGATTGACAAAAGACATATCCATTATCCCTCGAGATATTAACACTTGACAACACAGTACTGGTTACAGCCATCATCACAGTAATGCAGCCGCTGTACTGCGTTTTCAACTGATTATGTAAGTACAAAAGTAATTCTGGAAGAATCAATGCATATTACAGTTATGGCTGGAGATATTACCAATTGTCAACACGGTTCCTATCACATCCACAATTATAGCACAGTAACCGTTGGATTAAACTCTTCAGTGGTGATTTAAATACTAAGACAATTATAGAATGACAATATATTGGTCCACTATCCCGACAGATATCAACAGTTAACAACACTGCAATGGACGCGTCCATCAGCACAGCAATGTAGCCGTTAGATAAATCTGTCGAACGATGATTTAAGTTCTATAACTATTCCACGATGACAAAATACCGGCCGATCATTCCGCAAGTTGTCAGCAATTGACAACGTGGTACTGGGCACAGCCATCATCACAGTAGTGCAACCGTTGGACTACTTTCTTCATTGTTGATCTAAATTACAAGTCAATTCTGGAACAATCGATGCATATTAAGGTTATGACATGAAATATTTAAAACTGACCGTACGGTACTCGTTACATCCACCAATATTTCACTGTAGTGGCTGGACTAGTCTGTTCAATTACGATTTAAGTCCTATAACAATACCAGAATTACAAAATAGTGGCCCACTGTCGCTCGAGGTACCAACAATTAACAACACCGTACTGAGAACAGCCATCACCACAGTGATGTAGTCGTTGGACTACTTTGTTCACCGATTATTTAATTCCATGGTAATTCTTGAATAAACTATGCATACTACTCTCCTGTCTAATGACATTTACAATTTTCAGTATGGTAACTGGTATATCTACCAACTGAGCACCGCTTCCGTTGGATTAAATTTGGCACCTTAAATGTATATACTACTGTCACTGTAGAATGAAAAATGAAGGTCCATTATACCTCGAGGAAGTAGCAATTTACGACACAGTACTGTGTACAGCAATCCTCACAGTAATGAAGTCGGTGGACAAGTTTGTATATTGACAACGCAAATTACAACGCAATTCTGGAATAATGAATGTATTTTAAGGGTATGGCATGAGACATTTCCAATTGACAATACGGTACTTAGTACATCCTCCAGCAGAAGCCTGCAGTCGGTGTGTTAATCGGTGCAGTGATAATTTAGGTTTTATAGCTATCCTAGAATGATAATGGACTGATTAATTATTCATAGCGATTCCAACAATTGACAACGCAGTACTGAGTACAGCCATCATGACAGTACTGTAGCCGTTGGACTACTTTCTTCACTGACAATGTAGAAACCAAAGCAATTCTCTAGCAATCAATGTATAGTACGGTTATGTCTTGAGATATTTCCAATTGACAATACGGTACCTAATACATCCCCAAATAAAACACAGTAGCCTGTGGATTATACTGTTCAATGATGACTAGACACTATAACCATTCTAGAATGACAGAATGCAGATCCACCACCCTCGAGATATTAACAATTGACGGCCCAGAACTGAGCACAGCTGTAATAACAATACAGAAGCCGTTAGAAAACTCTGTTCACTGATCATGTTAATTCCAAGCTAATTCTGGAATAACCTATGTATACTACGGTGGTGGCAAGTGTTATTTTCAATTGAACGAACGGCAATTAGTAAGTGACCAGCAAAGCACTGTTGCCTTTGGTTTAAACTGTACACTTATGCCGCATATACCACAACATTTCTGGAACGAGAAATGCAGGTCCACTGTTCCTCGAGACTAACAATCGATAACACAGTACTGAGTACAGCCAGCCTCACAGTAATATAGTCGTTGGACTAGTATGTTCACTGATGGTGTAAGTGCCAAGGCAATTATAGAATAATCAATGTATGTTACGGTTATGCCTTGAGATATTTCAAATTGAGAGTACGTTACATATTACACCCACAAACCTAACACCGTTGCCGCTTGGTTAATCTGTTAATGGCGATTTAGATCCAATAGCAATTCCAGAATGACACAGTACATATCCGCTGACCCTCACGATACTGACTATGGACGACGCCGTACACAGTACAGCCTTCACCACGTTCATGTAGATGTTGGACTAATTTGTACACTGATGATATAAATTCCAGTGCAATTCAGGAATAATCAATGTATATTACGGTTAAGGCATGAGATATTTCCAACTCACATTACTGTACATAATACATAAACCAGCAGAGCAATGCAGCCGCTGTGTTAGTCTGTTCAATGGTGATTCAGACATATTAGCAGATCCAGAATGGCAAGGGACGGATCCATTGTACCTCAAGATATTAACAGTTGACAACGGAGTAAAGAGTACAGCCATCATCACAGTACTGTTACGGTTGAATAACATTTTTCACTATTAATGTCAGTTCCAAGATTACTCTATAGCAATCAATGTATGCTACGGTTGTGGCTACAAATATTTACAATTGTCATTGCGTTACTTATTTTATCCGCCAATATGGCACACTAGCAGTTTGGTTAATATCTTCAAAGATGATTTAAATTCTATAAAAATTCTAGTTTGACAAAATGGGTGACCAGTGGCCCTCGCGATATTAACTATCTACAATACACTACTGATAGCATCCATCACCACTGAGATGTAGCCGTCGGTTTGCTTTGTCCAGTGATGATGTAAATTCGAAAGTGATTCTAGAATAAGCTATGTGTGATGTGGATAATTCCTGAGACATTTAGAATTGAGGGTACGATACATAATACATTCAACAGTATCGCACTGTTGACGTCGGATTTAAATGTTCGGTGTTGGTTTAAATTCTATAACAGCACTGGAACGATAAAATACGGATCCAATCACCCTTGAGGCATAAACAATTGACGACACAACACTCAGTACAGCCATCGTCACACTAATGTAGCCGTTGGCCTGCTTTGCCCTCTGAAGTCGTACGTTACAAAGCAATTCCGGAGTAATCAATTTATAGTACGGTTATGGCTTGAGGTATTTCCAACTCACTGTACGGTACTTAGTACC
The DNA here is from genome assembly GCF_001483705.2 of Eufriesea mexicana. Lineage (NCBI taxonomy): Eukaryota > Metazoa > Arthropoda > Insecta > Hymenoptera > Apidae > Eufriesea > Eufriesea mexicana. The sequence goes on along the minus strand of NW_016908798.1, from coordinate 16,467 downwards.
GCCACCAGCAGAGAACTGCAGCCGCTGCATTAACATGTTCAGTGAAGATTTAGATATTACGGCTATTATAGGGTGAAAAAAGACAGAGACGTTATCCCTGGAGAAACTAATAATTGAAAACACAGTACTGAGTACAGCCATCGCCACATTAATATTGCCGATGGTCTACTTTGTTCACTTACGATGTAAATTCCAAAGCAATTCTGGAATAACCATTGTACGGTACGTTTGTGTATCGATACATTTCCAACTCACAGTACGGTACCTATTCCTTACACCAATATCGCACTGCAGCCGCTGTTTTAATCTATACAATGATGATCTATGTATTATAGCAATTCCAGAAAGACAAAAAACAGATACATTATCCGTCGAGATATTAGCTAATGACAGCACAGTACTGAGTACAGCCACCATCATAATGCTGTAGCCGAATTCCTGCTTTCCCCGAAGATGACATAAATTCGAAAGCAACTGTGGGGTAGCAATTTATTTTACGGTTACGTCTAGAGATATATCCAGTTGACAGTACTGTACTTATTACGTCCACCAACGTAGCACTGTAGCCGTTGGATTAATATGTTCACAGATGATGTGTATTCTACAGCACCACTGGAACGAGAAATGCAGATCCATTTCCCCCGAAATATTGAAAATACACAGTACCGAGCACAAGCAAACCTCACCGCAAATGTAGACCTTGGACTACTCTGTTCATTGATGATGCAAGTTACGAAACAATTCTGGAATGATCGATGAATATTACCCTTAAGACTTGATATATTTGCAACTGACAGTACGGTACATAGTACACCCACTAGCAGAGCACTGCAGTCGCTGTTTTAGTATGTAGAATGATGAATTACATTCTATTACAATTCTAGAATGACAAAATACAGATCCATCATCCCCTGCCATGTTAACAATTAACAACAGAGTACTGAGTTCAGCTATCATCGCAGCAGTGTAGCCGTTCTAATACTTTGGCCACTGATGTTGCAAATCCGACAGTAATTCTAGAATAACATAGGTACTATGCGATTATGACCAGTGATATGTACAATTGAGACTGCTGCGATTATTACCGACACCAACAGCGCACAGTTGCCGTTGGATTAATCTGATCAATGATGATCTACGTTCCATAACAACTCTGGGATAACAAAATAAATATCCACTATCCCTCGAGACATCAACAATTGACAACACTGTCAGAGTACAGCAATCACCACAGTAATATAGGCGTTATACTACCTTGGACACTCATGAAGTGAATTCGAATGTGATTCTAGAAAAACATATGTATATTGCGGTTATGACTAGTGACATTTACATCTTATAGTACGGCATTTAGTACGTCCTCCAACAGACCGCTGTTGCCGTTGGACTTATCTGTTCACTGAACACTTATACTCCTCAGAAGTACAAGAAAGAGAAATGCAGATGCATTATCCCTCGAGCTCTTAATAGTTGACAAGACAGTGTTGAGCACAGCAATCATCACAGTATTGTAACGGTTGTATAACTGTGTACACTGATGATGTCAGTTCCAAGCAATTCTGGAATAGTCAATGTATACTACGCTTACGGCTTCGGGTATTTACAACTGATCTTGCGGTGCTAATTATAACCATCAGCAGAGCCCTGCAGCCGCATTATTCTGTTTAATGGTGATCTTTATTTTATAGCAATTCCAAAATGACAAGGGGCAGATCCATAAACGCTTCAGACGTTAACAACTGACAACAGAGTGCTGAGAGCAGCCATCATAACAGTACTGCTTGCGTTGGACTACTTTGATCACTGAGGATGTGAAATCCGAAGCAGATCCGGCATAATCATCGTATATTACGGTTAAGCCTGGAAATATTACGAAGTGACTGTAAGGTACTTCGTACATACACCAGCAGGTCACTGTATCCGCTGGACTAATCAGTTCATTGATGATGTAATTCCTATAACCATTCTAGAATGCCAAGAGACAGATCCACTGACCCATGAGGTATAAGCAATTGACGATTCAGTACCGAGTAAAGCTATCATCGAAGTAATGTTGCCGGTGGACCACTTCGTTCGCTGATGACGCACGTTTCAAAGCAATTCTGGAATAATCGACCTAAATATAGATTAAGGTTAGTGACAATTTGCAATTGGCAGTGCGGTGCATAGTACATCTACCAACAGAGCACCTCTGCCGTTCGATTAATATGTGGACGGGCGATGTATATAATGCAGCACTCCTAGAATGACGAAAGACTTACCCATTATCCCTCGGGAGAGTAACAAATTACATCACTTTAACGAGTACAGCCATCATCGCGGTATTGAAGCCGTTGGATAACTTTGTTCGATGATAATGTAAATTCCAATGCAGTTCTAGGATAATCAATGTATCGTACGGTTATGGCTTGAGACATTTCCAATTGACATTACGGTACGTATTACATCCACCAGTATAGCACTGTAGACGTTGGAATAAATTTTTCAAAGATGATTAAAATCCTATAACGATCCCATAATGACAAAGTACTGGTCCACCGTCTCTCGAAATATTACCAATTGACAACACAGTACACAATACAGCCATCATCACGGTACTGTAGGCGTTTGATTAATCTTTCACTCAGTATTTAAATTGCTCAGCAACGCTAGCATAATCAATGTACAGATAAGATATGGCTAGTGGTGTTTAAAATTGACAGTACAGTACGTTGTACATCCGCCAACGGAGCACAGTTTTCGTTGGATTAGCCTTTTCACTGATGATGTAGGCTCTATAGCAGTTTTTGAATGATCAGCGGATACATCATGTATCTGTAGTTGTATTGACAGTTGTCAATACAGTACTGAGTGTAGCCATATACAAAGTACTTTAGCAATTGCAATAATCTGTTCGCTGATCGTTTTGTTTCGTCAGCAATTGCAGAATGACAATAGAACGATGTAGTATGGCCAGGTATTGCTGTAGAAGTTAGGTGATCAGTAAATGGTCTAATCAAGTTACAATTGTAATCTGTATACGGGTATGCTCAGTACTATATTTTCCATTGCTAATGTCTCTGTCTAAAATTGATCTAAACATCGATAATTGTAGAAATGCAATATAAAGTACATGATCAGAGGGATGGTCAATGCAATGGCCGCAGCACGGTTAATTTCCATACTCAGCAGTGTATTTTCAAACTCTCGTTTCTCCAGGTATAACTGTATGAACCTTTAATCATTCGAGAACTTCTGTACAGGTTGTAGCGCCAGTGAAAACATTAATTCAATGGCTATAGTATTATGTAGATGGATAGGCTCGGTAATGTATTAAGAATTATCTGCATTTGTTGCGAAATTTGATCTTCCCATTGCCCATTCAAGAATTGCAGCAGAAGTTAAATGACCAGCGAAAATATTAATCCATTGGATATCAAGCTGCGTAGACAGCCACACTCAATATTGCATGTTGAACTGCCTGTATCTAAAGCGATAATTGGTCTATTCTTTGATCGTTCGAGATTAGCGATACAATAGGGATGATCAGAAGATGAGCTGTTACAGCGGTTGCTTTACTCTGTTGATTGCTTTGCTCAAAAGTGAATTTCCAATTGTTAATAGCTTTAACTGTAACTGATTCATACCTTGATTATTCTCGAACTGCAGTAGAAATATTATCATCAGTGAACAGATTGACCTGACAGCTAGACAGCTCTGTTGGTGGATATACTAATTACCGTACTGTCAATCGTAAATATCTCTAGCCATAACTGACATAAACATTGATTATTCTGGAGCTGCTGCTTAATATATATCATCAGTGCACAAATAATTCCAACGACTACAGTACTGTGATGATGGCTGTACTCAGTACTCTCTTGTCAATTGTTAACGTCTTAATCGACAATTGATCTAACACATCTCATTCTTTAAATGCTACAGAATCTATATCACCGTTAAACAAACCAATACAACGGTTGCAGTAGAGAGTTAGTTGCTGCACTCTGTATTGTACTCTCAGTGCTTACTGTCTCGAGCGGTGATTGATATTACGTTCATCATTCCAGAAATGCAGCAGAATTTAAGTACTCAGTGAACATATTCATCCAACTGCTGGAGTAATGCGTTTACGATTGCACTTTGTGCTGTACTGACATCTGCCAGTGCCTCTAGGGGTAATGAATTTTAGAGTTTATATAAGACGCAGACGGTCTGCGAATAGGTTAAACCAATGGACGTGGTACTGTTTAGATTTCAAGTCTCAATTCTTTGTCTTCAATTAGAAGTATCCTTAGCTACAATTCATCATACCAGCATAGCAATATAAAATAGATCAGATTGCAATAGATTGATGCAATGGCTTCGGTACTACGTCGATAGCTGTGGTCAGTACTGTACCATCAGTTGTTAATGTCCCTTGATACAACAGATTTACACAATGATCAACCTGGAAATGTCATAGAATACAAATCATCAGTGAAATTTAAAACATCAGTGAACAAACTAGTCCAACGGCAACAGAACAGTGATGACGGCTATATTCAGCTCTGCTTTGTCGAATGTCTATGACTCCAGGAATATTGGAAACGTCTCTTGTCACGCTAGACTTGTTATACAATATAAATCGTCGGTGGACCGATTAATCCAACGGCGACTGTGCCCTGCTGGTGAACGCACTGCGTACCGCAATGTCCATTACAAATATCGCTCGACATAAATGATCTGTGCATTGATTCTACTACAATTGCTATGGAGATCAAGTCACGGGTGAAGAGATTAATTCAATGGCCATTGTACTGTGATGATCGTTGTACACATTACTCTCTAGTCAATAGTTATATTCTCGTGCGATAATGTACCTCTCTTTGTCATACTACAAACATAACTACTAACATTAAAACATAATTTTGGATACATTTCCGAAGGTAATCGTGCACTGTTGGCGGATGTACTAAGCACCGCACCGCCAAATGTAAGTATCTCTTGCTGCATCTGATCTATGCATCCATTATGCTGGAAATGTGCAAATTAAATTATCAGTGAATAAATTAAACGAAAGGCTACAGTACTCTGATAATGGTTGCACTCACTACTGCCTTGTTCCGTCTTAGTGCCTCGTGCCACAATGAATTTGCATTAAGTCACTCTAGAACTGCTATAGGGCTTCTATCGTCGTACAAGCAGGGCAGTCCAGTGGCTACAGTGCCCTGTTAATGGTTAAACTCAGTACTCCATTTTCATATGTCAATGTCTTCAACAAAATTTTCACTGTCCAGTGATTATTCTACATTTGCTAAAGAACACTTGTGATCAGCGGACAGATTAATACTAAGGATGTATTATTGTGTAGATGGCAACCCACTTTACTGTATTGTCACTTGTCAATATCACTACCGATATATGGTATACCCGTTTATCATCCTTGAGTTAATACAGAGTTTAAACTATCATTGAACATATTAACCTAAGGGCTCAGAACCGTGATGATGGCAATACTCATTACTGCGTTGTCAGTCGTGAACTTCTCGAGCTATAATGTATCTGTCTTTTGCCATCCTGAATTTGTTATAGAATTTAATTGTCAGTGAACAAGTTAATCAAGCGACCACAGTGCTCCCTTGAATGCTATACTTCGTACTGTATTGACATATGTCAATGTCTATAACGATAATTGCTCTATACAATGATTACTCTAGCATTGCTGAGGAATTTATGACATCAGAGAACAAATTAACCAGCGGCTACAGTACTGTGATGATGGCTGCGCTCAGCACTGCTTTGTGGTTTGTTTATGTCTCGAGCGCTGGTGCACCTAGCTGTCGATGACTCTAGAATTGCTACAGAGCTTAAATCTTCAGTGAACAGGCTATTCCGACGGTTACAATACTCTGTTGCTGGATGTAGTGAGTACCGTACTGTTAATTGTGTATATCTCTAGCCGTAACACATGCATACATTGATAAATCTAGGATTGCCGCGGAATTCATATCACCAGTGATCAGACTATTCATATGGCTACAGTGCACTGTTGGTGGCTATACTCAGTTCTGCATTAACAATTGTCAATGTCTCCTACGAGAATTGCTGTACCCATTGGTCACTCTAAAATTGCAGAACAACTTTGCGTGTTAGCGTAGTGATTAATAAAATGTCTACAGTATCGTGTAGATGGTTACACTTAGTACTATATTGCTATTTGCTAATGTCACTTACGATACACTATCTATCCATTGACCACTCTACAATTGCTGAGGAGCGCATATTATCAGCGAACCGATTGATACATTGGCTAGAGGACCCTGCTGATGGCCATTATCAATAATGTATTAGTAAATGTCAATGTCACGGGCGACAATTTCTATATCCGTTGGTCACTATACGATTGCTGAGGAACCTACACGATCGTCGAACATATTAATTAAGGAGCTATACTATGGAGAATATCGCTACAAACTGTACTGTGTTGGCACTGGGCAACAGCACAACGGATATTAGATATTCGCATGGATCATTCCAGAATTGCAACAGAGTTTACATCGTCAGTGATCAGATTCTTCCAACGGCTACAATGCACTTTCGGTGGAGGTACCGGGCACCGTATTGCGAAATGTAAATGTCTTTAGCCATAACTGATCGGTACATTGATTATGATAGGGCCGCTGTGGAATTAAATCACCAGTGGACAAATTAATCCAGCTGCTACAGAAAGTCGATGATGGCACTACTCAGAGCAGTTTTTAAAATTTCTAATGTCTCTAGCGACAATGGATGTGTTTTTTGTCATTCTAGAATTACTATAGATTTCAAGACCTCAGTGACCTGGTTGATCAATCGGCCACAGTGCCCTCTCGATGGCTATACTCAGTTGTGTATTGTCGTATGGCTATTCCTCCAGCTATAGTTGCTCCGCCCATAGATCATTCTGCAATTGCTGATGAACTTACATGACCAGCGGACAGATTATTTCATTGGCTATTGTAGTCTGTAGATGCCTACAGTCAGTAATGTATAGTCAGTTTTCAATATCTCCACCCGGACATGGTCTATATGTTGATCAGTCTGGAATTGCTTTAGTATTTGAACCATCAGTGAACAAATTAATGCAACGGCTGCCGTAATGGCATGATTGAAGTGCTCTGTACTATTATGTCACAAGTTAATATCTCGGGCAATAATGGACATTTCTCTTTTCATTCTAGGATTGCTATATAATTTGGTCCATCAGTGACCAGATTAATCAAACGGATAGATTGAACAATTGATGGATATGCTCTGAAGTGTATTGACATACGTCTATGTCTATCGATTCAGTTGCTCTATCCATTGCTCATTCTAATATTGTTAAATTGCTTGGTTGATTAGCGAAGTGATTAAGGCAATGACTACAGTATTGTGTAGACAGCAACACTCAATCTTGTATTACCATCTCTCATTATTACTACCGACAATTCTTCTATGCAATGGTCGCCTTTGAATTAAACTATAACGTGGATGACCACAGAATAGGCACGATGTCTGTCGAAATGTATCGATGGCTTTACTCGGTACTCTGTTGTCAATTGTCCCTATACCATGCGATGATTTATCCATCCAAATAGCAATATAATATACATGTCCAACGGATTGGTTCATGCAATGGCTGTAGAAATGTAATTATGGACCTTTCAGCAGTCTATTGTCAATTGTCCATATCTGTATTGTTAATTTATCCGTCCATTGGACGTTCTAGTGTTGGTGTAGCAATTATATGATCACTGAATGGTCTAATCCAGTTGCCACAATAAATTTTAGAAGGCTAAACGCAGGACTTTAATGTCAATTGACCAAATCTCTAGCGATGCTTGATGTGTCGCATTTATTTTCATAGAGTTACTGTCAAGCGTAGGTGATCAGCGAATAGATTAATCCGAAGGATGTAGGACTGCTTAGGTTGCTATACTGAGTACTGTCATTACAATTGTCAGCGTCTGTAGCGATAATTGGTCTAGCCAATGGTCAGTCTATGACTGCCACATAACTGGGATGAACGGAGTATAGGTTAATGCAATGACTGTAGAAATGTTTTCATGGGCGTACTCAGTAGTGCATTGTCAATTGATAATATATCCATTTGTAGTTAGCATATCCTTTCAACAATCTATAGATGATATAGGTTCGAAATAGGCAGTGTATTTTTTAATCCAACGGCTATAGTACTGCGTTGACGTTGGCACTCAATACTCTGTTGTCGATCCTCAATATCCCTAGTGTTTGTTGATCTACCAATGATCATTCTAGAATTTCCGTTGAACATATGTGATAAATGAATGGACTACAGTTATAACTATAGTAATGTGCAGATTGCTATACTCGGACTCCGTCTTCAGTTGTCAATACCTCTAGCGAAAATTGCTCTATCAAAAGATGAAGCTAGACTTGCTGAAGAAAGTAGATGACAAGCTAATAGATTATGGCAATGGTAATGGTAATTTGTATATTACTGCACTGCGCACCGTTCTGTCATATGTCAATGCCTCCAGAGACAATTGCTCCATCCATTTATTTCTCCACAACAGTTGAAGGACACAGATCATCAGCTTACAGTTTAAACAAAACGCTGTGATATTGTGTAGACGGTAACAATCAGTACTGCTCTGTCTACTCTCTATAACTCCACCGATATATAACCTATCAATTGACCATTCAAGAATCGTCGTAGGGTCCGAATATTCAAAGATTAGAAAAATCAAATGGCTACAGTGCTCTGTTAGTGGATGTAACAAGCAGGCAGCTATGGCTGCCGTACCGTGACTATGGCTTTACTTAGTACATTGTTGTCAATCGTTAATATATCGGGGGTTAACGGACCTGCTGTTCTTCATTCCAGAATTGCGATGGAAAATTTATGATCAATCAATAGCTTATAAGAATGGGTATTGAAGTACGTTCGTTGCTATACTCAGCACTGCATGTGAAATTGGTAAAATCGCTAGCGATAATAAATCTGTCCATTCATCACTATATAATTGCCTTAGAATTTGTCTGATCATTGAAAAGGTTAATTAATCGCTACGATGCTTTAAATGTGACAATATTCAGGAACGCGCGGTCAAACGTTAATATCTGTAGCGACAGTTGATCTATGAATTGGTATTTCCGGAAATGCTATAGAACTTAAGTTTTCAGAGTATAGATTAGTCCAACGTCTTTTGTACAGTTGTGGTGGCTGTACTCAGCACTGCATTCATAACTGTAGGTATTCGCAAAAATAATCGAACGATACATTGGTCCACCTAGAATCACAATATAACTCAGACTAACGGAGAGTAAGTTAATACGTCAGCTGTAGTAATCTGCATATGGGTCGTCACATTACTGCATTGAAGTACACAGACTCTAGTATTAAGTAGATTACTATGCTCAGTACTGTATTGGTATATGTCAATACCTTCCGCGACAGTCGCTCCGTCCGTTGATCATTCTAGAGTTCCTATAGTGTTTAAATCATCAATGAACAGACTAATCTACCGGCTGAAGTGCTCTGTCCGTGGATGTACTGAGTAACGTACTGCCAATTGTAAATACATACAACCATATGTGTGCTACCCATTGATTATTCTAGTATAGCTGCGGAATATGAATCACGAGTGAACAGATTATTTCAATGGCTGCAGCGATTTGTTGGCGAATGTTCTGAGAGCCGTACGGCCAACTGGTCTAGCTACAACTAGCCTATACATTGATAATTCTAGAATGGCTGTGAATTCAATCATCAGCGAATAAATTTATACAACGACTGCATTTCTGTGATGGTAGCTGCACTCAGTAAAGCGTTTTCAGTTATTAATGTCCGTTCTGCACTGCCATTTGTCCATTTCGCTTCCGATATATGATCTATCCACTGATCATACTAGAATTGCTGAACAGATTGTAACATCAGTGAACAGATTATTCCAATCACTAGTGTGATCTGTTGGTGAATGTACTAAGCACCGTACTGAAAGGTATAAATACCTCTAGC